>NW_021183699.1:118915-123542 GCF_002162155.2 Triticum dicoccoides
AAACAAGAGATAGGGTTGATTTCGGACCCCTCCACCAAGGGCCACGAAATTCCCCCCCTCTTCCTCCATATATACAGCCCTTAGGGCATCGTTTAGACTTTGGGTTTTGTTTAGATTAAAAGTTCGCCATAGCTGCAACTTCGCGTACTTCGTTTGTGTTCAACGACCAGACAAAGGCGTCACAGAACCCCACCTTGATCAATAAAGCTTTCATCTTATATTCGCAATATCCAGATTGCAATCTTAGTTTCTTGCTTGTTCTTCGTTTGCTCGCAGGAAACAGACCCTCGTGGTCAGGTTGATCGTGCTCCGGCGTGGTCAATAACCTCTCGGAGTTGGTTTAGCGAATGCTAAGGCGCGACGTCCTCGCACGTTCGTAGTCGGATCGTCAAAGTCGACTTCCACCAAAGCGATATCCATCATCTCATCGAAAGATCGGGACCCTCGCCTCTATCAAGTGGTATCAGATTCCCAGGTTGCTCGGTGAGATTTTACAGTTTTTCGTAGTTTAGATCGAGTCTGTTCTTCATACCTACAGTCCACGAAAAAGCCACAAAAAAAATTAGGGTTAGTTCATCATATCCGAACCAATCTGAGCCTTTGCATAATCTTTTTAGGGTTTTGCTTTGTTGAATTTGCGGTTGCATCGTCGTGTCTAGTTGCTGGTCTTAGAGTCTAGTCTTTTAGAGTTTCGAGTTCTGTTCATAAGTTGTCACGCCGCCGCCGCACCATCATCATCGCCCCTGCCATCTACCACCACCGCTCCGAATCCGTATCCATATACCACCACCAATCCGTGTCCATATACCACCACCGATCCATATCCATATACTACCACCACTACCACCACCGCTGCCATATACCACCACCATATATCCACCACCAATCCGAGTTCCTTGCTTATTAGGGTTGTTTTCGAGATCCATCTAGATTCCGATTCGTGTTTCCTTGCCGGAGTAGGTTTCGGAAAAAAAAAATTCCGATCCATCTAGATTCCGATTCGGGTAGCCACGCTCCGTTTAGGCCCAAAATTTTTCGAAAACGCATTTTTCGAAAAAATTTCTGGCTATCCTATTTTTAGGTGTTTCTGAGTGTTTTGAGACAGGTGCCATTATAGGAAGTTTTTTTTGACCCGTTTCCAGTTTTTGGGTCCGGGCAGTCAAAAAAAAAAATTGGTCAAAAAAATTTCGTGCCCATCCTGTCAGTTTGAGCTAAGAAGAGTTTTGAGACACTCGCCATTATAGTGATTTTTCGCAAAAAAAAAAGCAGCGCAAAAAAAAAAGAGCGCAAAAAAAAAGAGCGAAAAAAAAATTCCAGAGTGTGCTTTTCCCTTGTTTACGTGCCGCGCCGTGATTTTGTTAGTGTTCTAGGCTCGCGTCTCTAGCACAGTCTAGCCTAGGACCAGCACAGTACCGTCGTTGAGCGTTTATTCAACTTTGCATCTCTGAATTGATTATTGCTGACCCTTTTTGCTACCATATTATAAGCCTTCCCAGCTCCACATACATCTACGTCGTGCGTTTGACTCTCCCTGGTAATCGCTCTATCCAAGCTTTGAGAGTTTTTGACTACAACGGTTGCCGATCACCGCCTGCTGCTGGGTAAGAACTGGTAAGAATTTGAGATTTGCTTGACGGATTTGTGACACCCACCACCACCACTTGTTCGTAGTCTGTAGGATCATATTCTTGTGTGTTTCTATTGCTGCTAACCATGCCAGGATCACAAGCAGACGAGATTGACTGGGAGAATTTATCGAACAAGGAGCTTCATGATAAGTTTCAGCAAATGATGACTGAACAGGTGCAAGATGTGCTGAACAATTTTGAAGAGGCCATGGAGAAGATCACTGGCCTTGAGAAGACGTTCGAAACAAAGCTCGATAACAAGTTTAATGAATTGCTCGCGCGTCTTCCACCACCACCACCCGCTGCACCTAACGCACCTCTCCAACAACAACAACAACGACTACCTCCACGTCGCGAAGCAGACCTCCGCCGAGCAAGCCGTGTTCCTCTTGCGTTTGGCCAAACTGTTGGTGCTGCTGTTGATACTTCTGTGGCTCCTGCTGCTGATGCGGAGGAGGATGATTATGTGGGAGATTATGAGGATGAGGTTGATCAAAATCAACACTACGTGCAGCCACCTGTACCACCACCAGCAGGTCGACCTCAGGTATATATTCGTAATGGTAGGCCTGCACCACCACCTCAGGTACGAGATGATGTCCATATTCCTAAACTGAAATTGAATATTCCACCATTTGAGGGTAGATATGATGAGGACATGACTACCTTGGATATGACCAAAAATATTGCATATATGCATATTTGTCTGGTGATTTCTAGTGCAAACTATTCAATAATCTATTTATATTATCCAGAACAAAAATACTTCACACACTTTTGTGTTTTGTCTAATTGCAGGTGTATGGGACATTTGTACAATCCACATATGAAGATAAGGAAGAAAGAGATGTTTATTTGCTGTCCAAAAAGTTCTCTCACGTCACTTTTGGCCCAAGAGAAGATAGAGTCCAAGTCTCTCACGTTCTGGATTCAGATTCGGACTGCACAGACACACCTGACTCAAAACGCACACAAGTTTTTCATACGGACTCCGAATTGGGTGATTCTTTTTTTGTTGGAAACTAGATTTCGTGCACTTTCCAACCCAATTGGAATCACCTTCAAATTCGTCCGGAGCGTTGAGTTGTGGACGAAACAATCTGATGCTGCAGCAGAATCCGAGTCAAACTACAAGTCCAGAGGTGTTACATCACCTCCACTTGGGCCCATTGGCCTTGTACGACCTAGATTTAGTTTTAGGCTGCCTTGGGACGTCCTCCCACCTCCTTGGCCGCCACCCCTTGCTCCTATATAAGTAGATCCATCTAGTAGCTTTTCCTTGGGATTTGTTTAGTTAAAAGTTAGCCATTGCAACTTCGTGTACTTCGTTTGTGTCCAACGACCAGACCAAGACCGCTTATGGATCCCCACATTTATCAATACCTCATATATACTCGCAATATTCAGATTGCTTTTATCATATTCTTGCTTGTTCTTCGATTGCTTGCAGGAATAGACCTTCGTGGTCAGGTTGATTGTGCTCCGGTGTGGTCAATAACCTCTCAGAGTTGGTTTAGCGATTGCTAAGGCGCAACGTCGTGCACGTTTGTAGTCGGATCGTCAAAGTCATCTTCACCAAATCGATAGTTATCATCTCATCGAAAGATCGGGACACCCCGCCTCTATCAAGTGGTATCAGTTTTCAGGTTGCTCGGTGAGAATTTCCAGTTTTCCTAGATTAGATTTATTTTCTTACCTATTGTCCAAGAAAAATTCACAAAAAAGAGTTAGATCTATTCATCCTTTGTCCAAGCCAGTCTGAGCCTTTGCAATTTTCTTTTCATTGCTTGCATAGTTGAATTATCGGTTGCATCGTCGTGTCGAGTTGCTGGTCTTAGTGTCTAGGTCGTTTAGAGTTTCGAGTTCTGTTCACATTAGTCACGTCGCCGCTGCATCATTATCCCTTCCGCTGTCCACCACCCATCCATCAATTTCCTCCACGTGCTACCCATCGTTCATTGTCATAATCATAATTGAGATCGTTCCCATCTTCGCTTGATCCAATCTACATCTTATCTAGTTTGTTTTGGAAAGAGGGAGAGAGAAAAAAAAAGATAGAGAAAAAAAACGAGAGAAAAAAAAGTAAAAAAAAAGTCAGAAAAAAAAACAAAGGAAAAGAAAAAAAAGAGGAGAAAAAAAAACAAAATTTGGATCTATCTAGACTCAATCTCGTAGTTGAATTCGGATTGGAATCTGTTTTGTGCACTGTTCAGTAAAACAGGCATAACTTCTTCATACGATGTCAGTTTTGGCTCCGTGAGTACTCAAATTGAAGATAGCGACGAGCCGCATCTAAATAGTTGCAGAAGCTAGTTCAATATTTGACACCTCAAAATCGGCTTCTAAATAGGTCTTTTTGCCCTCCGAAGTTCGTGAACACAACTTGTTCCAATTTTTCAGGCCAGTTTTAGAATTCTTTGACTCCTCATATCAACTCGGAATTGAGTGATTCTTTTTGCATTGGAAAGCTTCAGTTAGTAGCATTCTTTGAAAGAATTTATCAGAAAATTGTCTCAAAATTTCAAGAGGAAAGTTGGAGAGAGAGTTGTTGTATATCCTGCTTGGCAGTTGTTTTTCATCATTATCTTCACTGCCGTTGTGATCTTCACTTATATCTTGCTGTCAAGAGCTACTTAGTATCCTTCATTGATGCTAGTTGTGCTACGCCGTGACCTCATTAGTGTTCTAGGCTCGCGTCTCTAGTCCGGTCTAGCCTAGGACCAGCACAGTACCGTCGTTGAGCGTTTATTCAACATTGCATCTTTGAATTGATTATTGCTAATCTTTTGCTACCATATATAGCCAACCCAGCTCCACATATTTCTACACCGTGTATACGTACGCTCCCCTGGCAATCGCTTTACTCAATATTCAGAGTTACTTGACACCGCTGGTTGCCGATCACCGCCTGCTGCATGGTAAGAACTTGTAAGACATTGATATTTGCTTTACTGTGAGCGTTTTACCACCACATCCTAGTAGTTATAGGAACATTATTT
>NW_021183700.1:0-1221 GCF_002162155.2 Triticum dicoccoides
GCGTGGCGATTATCCGAGCCACCATGGCTGTGGATGGCCTCCCCGGTACCCCCGAACCCTATAAGGACGCCCTCCCGAAACCCTAGCCCACTATCATCTGCCCCTTGTCTCCCCATTGCTCCCCTCCTCACCTGCTCGAATTTGAGATCGGAGTTCGATGTGGTGACCGCGCCCATCATCGCCGCTGCCGCGGCCATCGTCGTCGTCGTTGTCGCGGGAGAAGGCCTCCAGGAGCCCCGCCATCACCGTCTCCTTACTCTCTATGGTATGGTTCGTTGCTAGGCCGACACTAAGCTCGCCATCAATGGTATTCTCTGCCTCGGACTTCACAATGTCGTTGTCGATTCACCAAGCTCCGGCTCGTCCCCTGGCTCCCCGACCTCGCTGTCGCGGTCGTGGTGAGGCACTCAACTACTATCTGGACCCAACCAGCTACTAGTGTTGGATTTCATTAATATGGTTTTTAATTATTTTTGGGGATTACTATGTTATTCTGGTAAGTTGTTCTGTGATTAAAAGAATGGTGCTCATGCATTTAGTACAACTCCTCTATGTTCGTAATGCTGGAGAATGCTTACAGGAAAACATGAGGTACGCCCATGATACGTCTCCGTCGTATCTATAATTTTCGATTGTTCCATGGCAATATTCTTCAACTTTCATATACTTTTGGCAACTTTTTACATTATTTTTGGGACTAACATGTTGATCCAGTGCCCAGTACCAGTTCCTGTCTATTGCATGTTTTATGTTTCACGGAAACCCCATATCAAACAGAGTCCAAACGGGATAAAAACGGACGGAGAATTATTTTGGAATATTTGGGATTTTCCGAAGGAAGAATCAACGCGAAACAGTGTCGAAGGTGGCCCCGAGACAGGGGGGCGCGCCCTCCCCCCCTTGGGCGCGCCTGGCACCCTCGTGGGCCACCCGTAAGGCAGTTGATGCCCTTCTTTTGCCGCAAGAAAGCTAATTTTATGAGAAAAATCTGGGCAAAAGATTCACCCCAATCGGAGTTACGGATCTCCGGATATAAAAGAAACGGTGAAGGGGCAGAATCTAGGAACGCGGAAACAAAGAGAGACAGAGAGATAGATCCAATCTCAGAGGGGCTCTCACCCCTCCTACGCCATGGGAGCCAAGGACCAGAGGGGAAACCCTTCTCCCATCTAGGGAGGAGGTCAAGGAAGAAGGAGAACAAGGGGGGCTCTCTCCCCCTTG
>NW_021183701.1:0-1066 GCF_002162155.2 Triticum dicoccoides
ACGGAATGTTAAAAGAAAAACGATCGAAAAGTAAGAATTCATATGTTACGGGCCGGTTGAGGGGAGGACTTACTCGGGAAAGTAAGGCACGAGGAAGTTATCCTTATCTTGGTTTGCCAGAATGACGCCTTCGAGGTAAGAACTCGCGACTTGCCGGTCCCCAGCGCTGCCCAAGATCTTGGCACGCATGTAGAAGGGGTCGACTATCACGATGTCCGGGGTCTTGTCGTGAATGATCCGCATCTCCATACTCAGCGAAAATAGCCGAACGAAGGTGTAGTGCAGCGGATGAAGGTTCAACATAGCGTGGATGTCATCAAAACGCAGGACGATCGTACGCCCGATGGAGTTATCCACAAAGCCCTTGCCCTCTGGCACCTTGGCCGCAAAAACCGGGTATGCCACATCCTTCTCCCTGAGACGCCGCTTCTCCAAAGCAAGAACACTGTCATGCAGACTCCGCATAGCACCGGTTGCAACATTGAGCATATTTGTCGGTAGCATCGCCCTACCCGCCACATGCACCCTCCTCGAGATATCCTGTGGTGAAGGTGGCCCGTCCTGAGCACGGATCGTACTCGGTGCCGGCTGGCTCGCACCCTTCTTAGTCTTTCTTTTGCGTGCCTTCTTCTTCTCCTGTAATGGGACCGAGTTCTGCTCACAGACCGCCTTCTTGAGTGTGTTGGGGCTGATAATATTTCGCACCTCGCCTATCTGAGGCTCGGTGAAGTCGGCAGCTGGAGGCGTCTCCTGAGAGCTGAACGCCAGACGGCGCCTGTTGCAACTTGGCTTCTCCACGGTACGAGCTAGATCGCACACGTCTTTTGTTGGGTTTGGTTCTTGAGAAGGAGGCCCCATGAAGTCGCCATCGTACCCATGCTCGGCAAAGTACTGATCGACGTTGCCAAATGTATCATCGTCGTCGTCGTCGTCGTTCTGATCCTGTGCCATATGCATGTTTGGATCCAGTGGCATAGGGATGTCCGGCACCGTTACGGCGGTCTTGCCATGGGGCCGACTTGGCGCCGGCACGACTGGCGGTGTTGTCTTTGGGGTGGTGTCCCCC
>NW_021183702.1:0-919 GCF_002162155.2 Triticum dicoccoides
AATGTTAAAAGAAAAACGATCGAAAAGTAAGAATTCATATGTTACGGGCCGGTTGAGGGGAGGACTTACTCGGGAAAGTAAGGCACGAGGAAGTTATCCTTATCTTGGTTTGCCAGAATGACACCTTCGAGGTAAGAACTCGCGACTTGCCGGTCCCCAGCGCTGCCCAAGATCTTGGCACGCATGTAGAAGGGGTCGACTATCACGATGTCCGGGGTCTTGTCGCGAATGATCCGCATCTCCATACTCAGCGAAAATAGCCGAACGAAGGTGTAGTGCAGCGGATGAAGGTTCAACATAGCGTGGATGTCATCAAAACGCAGGACGATCGTACGCCCGATGGAGTTATCCACAAAGCCCTTGCCCTCTGGCACCTTGGCCGCGAAAACCGGGTATGCCACATCCTTCTCCCTGAGAAGCCGCTTATCCAAAGCAAGAACATTGTCATGCAGACTCCTCATAGCACCGGTTGCAGCATTGAGCATATTTGTCGGTAGCATCGCCCTACCCGCCACATGCACCCTCCTCGAGATATCCTGCGGTGAAGGTGGCCCGTCCTGAGCACGGATCGTACTCGGTGCCGGCTGGCTCGCACCCTTCTTAGTCTTTCTTTTCCGTGCCTTCTTCTTCTCCTGTAATGGGACCGAGTTCTGCTCACAGACCGCCTTCTTGAGTGTGTTGGGGCTGATAATATTTCGCACCTCGCCTATCTGAGGCTCGGTGAAGTCGGCAGCTGGAGGCGTCTCCTGAGAGCTGAACGCCAGACGGCGCCTGTTGCAACTTGGCTTCTCCGCGGTACGAGCTAGATCGCACACGTCTTTTGTTGGGTTTGGTTCTTGAGAAGGAGGCCCCATGAAGTCGCCATCGTACCCATGCTCGGCAAAGTACTGATCGACGTTGCCAAATGTATCATCGTCGT
>NW_021183703.1:0-1379 GCF_002162155.2 Triticum dicoccoides
GTTCTCCCCTAATTGTGCACCGTTGCTACAGTTCGTCGTTTCTAAGCACCACGTGATGATCGGGTGTGATGGATTCTTACGTTCACATACAACGGGTGTAAGACAGTTTTACACAGCGAAAACACTTAGGGTTAACTTGACGAGCCTAGCATGTGCAGACATGGCCTCGGAACACGGAGACCGAAAGGTCGAACACGAGTCGTATGGAAGATACGATCAACATGAAAATGTTCACCGACGATGACTAGTCCGTCTCACGTGATGATCAGACACGGGCTAGTCGACTCGGATCGTGTAACACTTAGATGACTAAAGGGATGTCTAATCTAAGTGGGAGTTCATAATTTGATTAGAACTTTATTATCATGAACTTAGTCTAAAACCTTTGCAAATATGTCTTGTAGATCAATGGCCAACGCTAATTTCAACATGAACTTCAACGCGTTCCTAGAGAAAACCAAGCTGAAAGATGATGGCAGCAACTATACGGACTGGGTCCGGAACCTGAGGATCATCCTCATAGCTGCCAGGAAACAATATGTCCTAGAAGGACCGCTAGGTGACGCTCCCGTCCCAGAGAACCAAGACATTATGAATGCTTGGCAAACTCGCGCTGATGATTACTCCCTCGTTCAGTGCGGCATGCTTTACAGCTTAGAACCGGGGCTCCAAAAGCGTTTTGAGCATCACGGAGCATATGAGATGTTCGAAGAGCTGAAACTAGTTTTTCAAGCTCATGCCCGGGTCGAGAGATATGATGTCTCCGACAAGTTCTACAGTTATAAGATGGAGGAGAACAGTTCTGTCAGTGAGCACATCCTGAAGATGTCTGGGTTGCACAACCGTATGACCCAGCTGAACATTAACCTCCCAGATGAGGCGGTCATTGACAGAATCCTCCAGTCGCTCCCACCAAGCTATAAGAGCTTTGTGATGAACTACAACATGCAGGGAATGGAAAAGACCATTCCTGAAGTGTTCTCGATGCTGAAGTCAGCAGAGGCTGAAATCAAGAAAGAACATCAAGTGTTGATGGTCAATAAGACCACTAAGTTCAAGAAGGGCAAGGGTAAGAAGAACTTCAAGAAGGACGGCAAAGATGTTGCCGCGCCTGGTAAGCCAGTTACCGGGAAGAAGTCAAAGAATGGACCCAAGCCTGAGACTGAGTGCTTTTATTGCAAGGGGAAGGGTCACTGGAAGCGGAACTGCCCCAAATACTTAGCGGATAAGAAGGCCGGCAACACCAAAGGTATATTTGATATACATGTGATTGATGTGTACCTTACCAGTAATCATAGTAACTCCTGGGTATTTGATACCGGTGCCGTTGCTCATATTTGTAACTCACAGCAGGAGCTGCGGAATAAACGGAGACTGGC
>NW_021183704.1:0-1162 GCF_002162155.2 Triticum dicoccoides
GTGACCCTTCCCCTTGCAATAAAAGCACTCAGTCTCAGGCTTGGGTCCATTCTTTGACTTCTTCCCGGTAACTGGCTTACCAGGCGCGGCAACATCTTTGCCGTCCTTCTTGAAGTTCTTCTTACCCTTGCCCTTCTTGAACTTAGTGGTCTTATTGACCATCAACACTTGATGTTCTTTCTTGATTTCAGCCTCTGCTGACTTCAGCATCGAGAACACTTCAGGAATGGTCTTTTCCATCCCCTGCATGTTGTAGTTCATCACAAAGCTCTTGTAGCTTGGTGGGAGCGACTGGAGGATTCTATCAATGACCGCCTCATCTGGGAGGTTAATGTTCAGCTGGGTCATACGGTTGTGCAACCCAGACATCTTCAGGATGTGCTCACTGACAGAACTGTTTTCCTCCATCTTACAACTGTAGAACTTGTCGGAGACATCATATCTCTCGACCCGGGCATGAGCTTGGAAAACTAGTTTCAGCTCTTCGAACATCTCATATGCTCCGTGATGCTCAAAACGCTTTTGGAGCCCCGGTTCTAAGCTGTAAAGCATGCCGCACTGAACGAGGGAGTAATCATCAGCGCGAGTTTGCCAAGCATTCATAATGTCTTGGTTCTCTGGGACGGGAGCGTCACCTAGCGGTCCTTCTAGGACATATTGTTTCCTGGCAGCTATGAGGATGATCCTCAGGTTCTGGACCCAGTCCGTATAGTTGATGCCATCATCTTTCAGCTTGGTTTTCTCTAGGAACGCGTTGAAGTTCATGTTGACATTAGCGTTGGCCATTGATCTACAAGACATATTTGCAAAGGTTTTAGACTAAGTTCATGATAATAAAGTTCTAATCAAATTATGAACTCCCACTTAGATTAGACATCCCTCTAGTCATCTAAGTGTTACACGATCCGAGTCGACTAGGCCGTGTCCGATCATCACGTGAGACGGACTAGTCATCGTCGGTGAACATTCTCATGTTGATCGTATCTTCCATACGACTCGTGTTCGACCTTTCGGTCTCCGTGTTCCGAGGCCATGTCTGCACATGCTAGGCTCGTCAAGTTAACCCTAAGTGTTTTCGCTGTGTAAAACTGTCTTACACCCGTTGTATGTGAACGTAAGAATCCATCACACCCGATCATCACGTGGTGCTTAGAAGCGACGA
>NW_021183705.1:0-1009 GCF_002162155.2 Triticum dicoccoides
CGCGTCAACTTCCGTCCACGACGGCCGTCGGCCAGTTTTTTCCCGTGTCCACGTACAGCCCGTTCACGGGTCCGTGTAAGGGTCCGTCTACGCGGCGTGTGCCACGTACGTGGTTTCGCCCAGTTTTCCATGGCGCGCGTCAACTTCCGTCCACGACGGCTGTCGGCCAGTTTTTTCCCGTGTCCTCGTACAGCCCGTTCACGGCTCCCTTTAAGTGTTTTTGCCTGGTGATCCATGGGGCGCGTCCACATCCGTCCATGAAATATGTCAAGCACTTCTTTCCCGTGTCCCTGTACAGCCCGTTCATGGGTCCGTGTAAGGGTCTTTGTGATGAGTTGCACACATGAATCGCTGAAGTATCTTGGTCACTTGTCTCAAATAGTTTTGAGTGTGCTCGCGACTGGCCTTATCGAGTGATTACGTATTGCATTCAAGGGACTTTACCATTTTGTCTTGTCCATGACTGGTATAGCCTGATGAAGGCATCCGAATGAATCGGTCAAGTATCCTGTTCACTTGGCACATATACTTTTGAGTGTGCTCGCCACTGGCCTTATTGAGTAATTGTATATGTCATATAAGGGACTATACCATTTGCCTTGAGCATGACTTAGCAGTGTAGCCTCTGACGACGGCATCCGCATGAATCGGCCAAGTATCTTTTGCATTTGGCACATATAGTTTTGAGTGTTGTTTCCACTGGCCTTATTGGGTGCAAGGGTATGTCTTACAAGGGACTTAGCCATTTCTAGTCCTCATGATTTTGCGGTGCAGATTTTGATGGCATCTTTGAACCTTACTTGGTGAAGGAAAGTTGTGGGGGAGGGACGAATCCGTGCGACATGGGGCTGGATCTCAGTGGATCGTGGCAGCAAGGCCACTCTGCCACTTACAATGCCCCGTCGCGTATTTAAGTCGTCTGCAAAGGATTCAGCCCACCGCCCGTTGGGAAGGGAGCTTCGAGGCGGCCGACCGCGGCACTTCGGCCGGACCGGCTTAGCCAATGGCA
>NW_021183706.1:0-1393 GCF_002162155.2 Triticum dicoccoides
AAGATCTTTATCGGTCAAACCACATAACTACATACGTTGTTCCCTTTGTCATCGGTATGTTACTTGCCCGAGATTCGATCGTCGGTATCTCAATACCTAGTTCAATCTCGTTACCGGCAAGTCTCTTTACTCGTCATGTAATGCATCATCCCGCAACTAACTCATTAGCTACATTGCTTGCAAGGCTTATAGTGACGTGCATTACCGAGAGGGCCCAGAGATACCTCTATGACAATCGGAGTGACAAATCCTAATCTCGAAATACGCCAACTCAACATGTACCTTTGGAGACACCTGTAGAGCTCCTTTATAATCACCCAGTTACATTGTGAAGTTTGGTAGCACACAAAGTGTTCCGGTAAACGGGAGTTGCATATTCTCATAGTCACAGGAACATGTATAAGTCATGAAGAAAGCAATAGCAACATACTAAACGATCAAGTGCTAAGCTAACAGAATGGGTCAAGTCAATCACATCATTCTCCTAATGATGTGATACCGTTAATCAAATGAGAACTCATGTCTATGGCTAGGAAACACAACCATCTTTGATCAACGAGCTAGTCAAGTAGAGGCATACTAGTGACACTTTGTTTGTCTATGTATTCACACATGTACTAAGTTTCCGGTTAATACAATTTTAGCATGAATAATAAACATTTATCATGAGATAAGGAAATAAATAATAACTTTATTATTGCCTCTAGGGCATATTTCCTTCAAGAAGTCCCCAAGATCAAGCTCGGGAGGTATGGATTCCTTCCTTGGCCCCTCATATTGCACAACCAATTCATCATTATAAGCATTCTTTTGGCAAAAAGTCATGAGCCTTTTCTCAAGAGAAAATCCTAACCCATTGTTTTGAATAGAAAATTCATTATTAAGTTCGGAGATTCTATCAACTAGAACATCGGTAGGAACCTTTTTTCTAAGCTTTTCATTATAAGCAACATGATCTAAAGATTGTAAACACATGATTTCTTCTTGATTAAAAAGGATCGCCTCTATGGGAGGGCGACCAACGTCCACCCTATAGTGCGCAAAAATTTCTTTGGCTTCTTTCATTATAAATCTGAACTCATGTGCCAAAAAGATAATAGCTGCATGCTTAACAGAAGAATGCTCAATATTGGAAAATTTTAGGAAAATCCTTTGTATGCAAGGATGCATATGCATAAACTGTCTTTCAAGTTCAACTATAAGCAAGGATATAGCATCCACAAGACTACTAGTTCTATGAAGAATAGATCCACCCATAGAAGGTAAAGCACCGGCACAAGTAAAGAAATCTTGAATAACCCCTTTTCCAATAATATTACCACTACCGATTCGAAACTTTTTAGTATGTAAGATAGTGGGTTCTTCAGCAGGATCATCAAAAGCATCAAAGTTT
>NW_021183707.1:0-1557 GCF_002162155.2 Triticum dicoccoides
CAGATCAAGTCAGTGGGGGAAAGATATGCGGGACTCGAACTTAGGGGTTCACAAACTCGGTCCCGGTGGTTACAGAGTGGCGGAACCTATATGGTACAAGGAGGACGCGGAGCGTGCCGAGCAAGGCCTACCGCCCCTCTTCGATAAATACGGTGACAAGCAGACAAGGAACTATGTCAGGGCCCGATACAAGGTGGACCCGGTAACAAAGGAGCTTACCACGGATCCAAAGACCAAGGCGCTTGAGCTTTTTCTGGTAAGTAATACACCCCCGCGTAATTAGCTCCATATGGTTGCATTCTAATTATTGAAGCCAAATTTCTGAATGGTTCACGTTCCTTTCGTAGGAAATTAAAAGCAGTAGCGCGGGGTCCCCGACTGCCCCTTGGGACACCACTTTAAATAGGGCGTTGAATGTATTGAAAAACAGGGATAAGTTCAGTAAGACGTCGTCAGCTGGTTGTGTGGCCGGCAAAGGCTTGTCCACGAAAGGAGAGAAATACCAGCTCAGTAAGCTAGGAGCGTGAGGTTCAAGAACTCAAGGCACAAGTGGTGCGGATTCCAGAGATAGTCCAAGAGCAAGTGCGAGACCAACTGGGAGCGACGATCACCGCCATTATGCCTACATTGGTTCAGGGGCTGCAGGCGTGGATTGCGGGCAGCCAACAGTGGCCACCCCTGATTCCCAGCTTCACGGGCAGCAACTCGCACAACGCGCCGGCACCATTGGTGTCTCCAGCGGAGGCGGCATTGGTGTCTCCGGCCCCTCCGTCACTTGCATGCCCGCTGTTGCCGGTGCCTCGACATTAGCCGAACTCGACGCCATCACGGTAACTAAGCCTCGGCCGATGACTTCATCTCCTTCCCTTTTACTATGCATCCCTGACGCCCTACATGTTTTTGCTGCGCGCCGCCAATGTTCTATGCACTCTCCTGCACTTCGTGGACGGAGAGTTGATCGATATTGCCAAGGCAAGAATCATTCAACCGGGCATCCACGTGTTCCACGGTACTCCGACGCCACCCACCATGTATAGGGTTCAACTGGTTCGGGTGCTGCGGGGCTGCGACGACTTGTTACCTTCGTATCGACCCCCTGGGGCCGACGAAGATGATGTGAGGACCCTCAGTGCCTGCATAAGCTGGAACATGCTTTGGCCGAAGAGCCAGATTCGTTTGGGGGCGGGGACACCACCCCACAGACAACACCGCCAGTCGTGCCGACGCCAAGCCATGGCAAGACCGCCGCAACGCTACCGCCGCCAGCTGATCCGGACATGCATATGGCACACGATCCGGACGACGACGGCGATACATTTACCAACGTCGATAAGTACTTCAACGAACATGGGTACGGTGACGAATTCTTGGGGCCTCCTTCTCAAGAACCCAACCCTACAAAAGACGATCGCGATCTAGATGGTACCGCGGAGAAACCCAATTGCAACAGGCGTCGTCTGGCGCTCAGTTCTCAGGAGACGCCTCCAGCTGCCGCCTTGACCGAGCCTCAGATATCCGAGGTGTGAAATATTATCAGCCCCAACACACTCAAGAAGG
>NW_021183708.1:0-1441 GCF_002162155.2 Triticum dicoccoides
ACATAGTCATTTCACTCTAGCCATCACCCAGATGAACCAGACCTGACACGACTCTAAGCATAGCAGGCATAGCAAGGTAGGAACAACACATACATATGGCTCAATCAACTCCTACACATGCTAGTGGGTTTCATCTAGTTACTGTGGCAATGACAGGTCATGCAGAGGAAATGGGTTCAACTACCGTAGCACACAGCAGTTTGAAACGCGTTGTCTTAATGCAGTAAAAGAGAGCAGGAGCGAGAACATGGGATTGTATCGATATGATCAAATGGTTGGTTGCTTGCCTGATGGTTCGATGCACTGATACGGTTCTTCGTTAGGGTAATCACGGTACTCCTCGGAGGCAGAACCTGTCGCAAAGGACACCGATACACAACCATCACCAAACAATGTGCAACAATATGATGCATGCATGAAACATGGCAATATGAGTGTGTTGGGATAATGCAACTAAAACCAGAAGGGTTTGAACAAATTTGAATCAAGGATTCAAATTTCAAATTCAAATATGGCCTTTTAAAGTGCTTTTCCTTGTTCTTCTTGAAACATCAATTTAACTTGTTTGATCATGCATGAAAATAGTACAGATGGATAGATTGGATTTTTCTGATCATTTTTCATATATAATTTGTCCAATTTGGAGTTGCAGAATAAAAGTTATGAATTTTTGAAGTTTAAATAATATTCTGGAATCTCCTAATTTAAATTAAATCCAGAAATATAATTATTGCGCCAGCATGACGTCAGCATGACGTCAGTGGTCAACTGCGGCTGGCTGGAGTCAAACCTGACGTGTGGGGCCCACACGTCAGTGACAGGGGGTTTAAACAGGGTTAAATTAATCCTAATTACTAATTAGTGGCGCTGGGTCCACTAGTCAGTGTCAGGGGGTTAACTAACAGTGGTTAGCGCTAATCCTAATTAGCTACAGGGCTGGGCCCACCTGTCAGGGACTCAGGGGGGGTTCCTGCCGTGGTCAAAGTGGGTCAAACCCACCGGCGACGTGACGCCGGCGAGGCCCGAGACGGCGGCGCGATGCGGGATCGTGCTACAGGGCATGGGCGAGGCTGTGCTTGGGCTCGTTGGAGAGCTCTTGCTCCCGCGCGTCGAACGGTGGTGGTGGCCGAGCCTGGGGTGGCCGGAGTCGACGGCGGCGAGCTCGGCTGCGGCCGCCGGAGTTCGGGTGCGGTCGGAGTCGGCGTTGCAGGGGGTTTGGGGAGGCGTTGGTGCGTGCTGCGTGCTCCTAGTGAGGCGTGGAGCACGATAGTGTGCTCGGTTGGGCGCTACGGTGACCGTGGCCACGACGGCGACATCGCCGGCGGCGTGGAGCTCTCGGCCAAGGTGGGGCTAAGGCCTAGAGGTCGAAAGAGACCAGGGGAGAAGGGGGAAACGACTCGGGGGCTCACCGCGGTTGCAGTGGGCGTCGAAGCGGGCTCGG
>NW_021183709.1:0-1129 GCF_002162155.2 Triticum dicoccoides
AGAACACCTTTAAAAAATAATTGCAGTATTACAAGTTTATTATTTTTTCTCGGAACTTCGTCACATATAATGACACAATGCGAAGGTTTTCCATTTTTTGTTTTTTTGAATTTTTTATGCCCGTTTCAAAATGCGGTCAAAATGGCGGGCTTGCCCGTTATAAGCTAGTGGTTGAATCTTGAAAAACTTTTGATGTTTATCTGATTAAACTGATACTTATGTACCTATAAATGACTTTGGGAAAAAATAAAGAGCAAACTACGAGGCATTTGCAGTTCAAATTTGACCCGCTTCTAGTTGAATGGGCAGAAATTAGTCTTTTTCACGAGAGGTGGATCAAAACTTTTTACACCCAACCATTTGGTCAATTGTGCATTAAATATGTCCTAGTATTTTAGAAAATTTATTTGGTACAATTTTCAAAAAAAATATATGGTAGGCCATTCAAAATAAAAAATCATTTCAGCTACTCAAAAAAATGGAAAATGAAATTTCCGTGCAAAGAAAATGAAAACTCCCTTAGGCAACATTGTTTGGAATTCCAAGATGCACCCTTGTGCACAATATGAGATCATTTGAACAAACAATGCCATGAATGTGGCAACAAGGTTGATCATTTGGCTTGAAAGCCATGATTCTTCACGGATGATAGCTCATTTCTGAGAACACTTTTTAAAAATAATGGTTGTATTACAAGTTTATTATTTTTTCTGGCAACTTGGTCACATATAATGACAGAATGCGAAGGTTTTCCAAATTATTGATTTTTTTGAATTTTTTATGTCCATTTCAAAATGCTTTCAAAACGGCGGGCTTGAACGTTCCTAGCTAGTGGTTGAATCTTGGAAAACTTTTGATGTTTATCTGATTAAATTGATACATATGTACCTATAAATGATTTTGGGAAAAAATAAAGAGCAAACAACGAGGCAGTTGCAGTTCAAATTTGACCCGCTTCCACCTGAATCGGCACAAATTAGTGTTTTTCACGGGAGGTAGATCAAAACTTTTTAGACCCAACCATTTGGTCAATTGTGCATTAAATATGTCCTAGTCTTTTAGAAAATTTATTTGGTACAATTTTACAACAAATATATGGTAGGTCCTTCACAATAAAAACTCCTTTCAG
>NW_021183711.1:0-1681 GCF_002162155.2 Triticum dicoccoides
TCAATCTTTTGAAATGAATAAGAGCTTCACTTATATGTGCAAACTGAGTTGCAATATTTTCATGCCTTCTACTTCTTGTGCTAATTTTTTGGCTTTAGATTTTATGAACTATGCAAGTTACTCATCTATTCATGTGTCATATATGCAAAAATCAAGGGAAGTAAAAATGGATGACATATACATATACAACATGTACACCTTGTCTTTTTTGTTAGCCACATTTCAGATTAAGCAACGCCGAGGACGGCTTTATTTTCAAGATGGGGAGGATGATGAGGACATGACTACCTTGGATATGACCAAAAATATTGCATATATGCATATTTGTCAGGTGATTTCTAGTGCAAACTATTCAATAATCTATTTATGTTATCCAGAACAAAAATACTTCACACACTTTTGTGTTTTGTCTAATTGCAGGTGTATGGGACATTTGTACAATCCACATATGAAGATAAGGAAGAAAGAGATGTTTATTTGCTGTCCAAAAAGTTCTCTCATGTCACTTTTGGCCCAAGAGAAGATAGAGTCCAAGTCTCTCACATTCTGGATTCAGATTCGGACTGCACAGACATATCTGACTCAAAACGCACACAAGTTTTCATACGGACTCCGAATTGGGTGATTCTTTTTTTGTTGGAAACTAGATTTCGTGCACTTTCCAACCCAATTGGAATCACCTTCAAATTCCTCCGGAGCGTTGAGTTGTGGACGAAACAATTTGATGCTGCAGCAGAATCCGAGTCAAACTACAAGTCCAAAGGTGTTACATCACCTCCACTTGGGCCCATTAGCCTTGTACGACCTAGATTTAGTTTTAGGCTGCCTTGGGACGTCCTCCCACCTCCTTGGCCGCCACCCCTTGCTCCTATATAAGTAGATCCATTTAGTAGCTTTTCCTTGGGATTTGTTTAGTTAAAAGTTAGCCATTGCAACTTCGTGTACTTCGTTTGTGTCCAACGACCAGACCAAGACCGCTTCCGGATCCCCACCATTATCAATACTTCATATATATTTACAATATTCAGATTGCTTTATCATATTCTTGCTCGTTCTTCGATTGCTTGCAGGAATAGACCTTCGTGGTCAGGCTGACCGTGCTTCCAGCATCGTCAGTAACCTCAGGAGATTGGTTTAGCGATTGCTAAGGCGCAACGTCGTGCACGTTTGTAGTCGGATGGTGAAAGTCGTCTCCACCAAATCGATAGTTATCATCTCATCGAAAGATCGGGACCCTCGTCTCTATCAAGTTACTCATCTATTCATGTGTCATATATGCAAAAATCAAGGGAAGTAAAAATGGATGATATATACATATACAACATGTACACCTTGTCTCTTTTGTTAGCCACATTTCAGATTAAGCAACGCCGAGGACGGCTTTATTTTCAAGAAGGGGAGGATGATGAGGACATGACTACCTTGGATATGACCAAAAATATTGCATATATGCATATTTGTCAGGTGATTTCTAGTGCAAACTATTCAATAATCTATTTATGTTATCCAGAACAAAAATACTTCACACACTTTTGTATTTTGTCTAATTGCAGGTGTATGGGACATTTGTACAATCCACATATGAAGATAAGGAAGAAAGAGATGTTTATTTGCTGTCCAAAAAGTTCTCTCACGTCACTTTTGGCCCAAGAGAAGATAGAGTCCAAGTCTCTCACGTTCT
>NW_021183712.1:0-1219 GCF_002162155.2 Triticum dicoccoides
GGTTGAGACACGAGATACACGTCAAGAGGGGTGGAAAGAAACGGATGACGAAGGTTCACTAGGTAGCCAACAATTCCACACCTAAGAAGGTGGTAAACGATTGTCAACGTAGCGAGGAGTTAAGTTGACATGACACCATAATGATACACCTTAGGGGAGGTGACTCGAAGATATAACCCCTTAAGTGGCAAAAAGAATTACTTTTGATTCAGAGATCATTGAAACTCTTTAAACCAGCCTAAGGCAATTCTCGAGCGATCATTTGAAGGGGGTCGGTAGAATGGCATACTCGGACTTGGATGATGTGGATTACCTTGTTGAAGACAACGTAATGGATGAATTTGCTTATCACCGGAAATGGAAGAGACCCATGGTAGAATGACACATTGGCGGTGCAAGCTGGGAACAAAATGCAAATGCTGGGAATGATTCTAGTAACTGGGGAAGAACCCAATAATAGAGAGTGAATTCACCGTTTGAAAAGGTCATAGCATAATCGAGGAAACTGAGAGCAAACCCAGTTAGTGCCGGTGATAACATGTAGCGCTTGTGCGTGCTCTCAAGAACTTGAGCATTTCCACAATCATCAAGGTTTTAACAATATCCGTGTCGAGGGTCCGGCAACACAACTTGCTACCACGATGAATGATGATGGATGATGCAGATGCAAAGGAAGATAACACCTTCTCAAATTTCACCTTAGCGAGGCCAAGCAAATAAAATCTGGATGATCGACCAAGAGACATTTAGCACTCCGCTTCTAATGTTCTCCTCGATGTGCTAGTATAACCCATTCATAGATATGGTTTGATATCTAAAACATCAAGTAAAAGGTCGGACTTCGGGAACACAAAAATCCATAGGGGCAACTAGGGAGTAAATCCTACGAAATCCTTAGGGGAGGTGGCCAACTTCTTCAATCAAGATACTACAATAATAGGTCTTCCGGTTGGGTGTGTTGGCCACGACATCCACTTTACCGGTTATCGAGGAACCAATATTATAGTTCTTGGGGAAATGTTCCAACCATCATATCTGCCTGAGATTCAGATCTGGTTGGTGTCAGAATATTCCAGACCCATCGAGTCTAGGAAGAAAAATGAAAGTTTGCAACACAAATCGACGAGATGACGTTGCGGGATTCTCGGGAGATGAACTACGATAGCAAGCTCCAAAACATGAGCTGGTTCTGCTACTAACATGTGAACACGTTGTCCCA
>NW_021183713.1:0-1146 GCF_002162155.2 Triticum dicoccoides
AAAAATCCCCTCTACGCGGATTGCCCTTCGCGCGTCTACGGCTGTGGCCGGCGGCCTCCGGGGGCTAGCATGCCGCCAAATCTTGCATAGGCAGCCTCTCATGTGTTTGGAAGTGTTGTGGTGGTTGCAAACGCCTGGCACGCGTGTCCGGGTGTGCCCCCCCTCACGGACGGCGCCGCCGCCGTCACCTGGAGGGGGAAAACGGACGCATCGGGTCTACACGGAGGGGATGTAGCTGTCGGTTTGGCCCGGATGTTGCTCCCAGGTGTCCCTCTGAGCTGACCTAACACAACCGGGTGGAGAGGTCCACTGGTCAATTCCCGTCCGTGCAAAGTCAAAGGGCTAGATCCCGTGGTCAAACGCTACAGGGTTAGGCGGGTCGGGGGCCCTGGGGAGGGGGGGGGGTAGCAATGCCACCGAAGCGTCGCACCGGGCCCTCATACATGCGGGGTGGTGTGGTGGCATGTCCGAAGAGGCGGCACGCGTCTCCGGGGTGTGGCCCCCCTTAACGGACGACGATGACACGGTAGTAGACGGATCAGGCACTCGCATAGTTACCGGATCAGGCACTCGGTAACGGTACCCCTCAGTCAGTTGCTCTCCTATGTATCACCTTTCACGAGACCATAGAAAAAATATACGTGATATTTTAGAAAATTGTTGTACAATATAAAAAAAGGTCATGTCATTAAAAATAATGTTTCAAATCATTAAAGAAAATGTATGGTACATTTTAAATAATGTTCTGCATGTAAAAAATATGTATAAGAAAACATTAAAATATTTTAAAAAAAATAAGAAAACATTATAAAATTTATACAAAATAAGAAAAGTAAAAATAAAAATATGCCGACGGCAAAGCCGTCGGCATAGCTGTGGCTATAGGGAAGCTTGTACGCGGATCGGTGACGTGGTTAATAAAAAAGAAAAAAAAAGTATGCCTACGGCTAAGCCGTCAGCATAGGTGCCACGTGGCGCCCTGAGCTATGCCGACGGCTTAGCCGTCGGCATAGTTGACCTTATCCACTCGCATTACCCCCCATCCACTCACTGTCTCCCCACACCCCGAGCTAGCTGCCGCCGCCGCACCCCCCACCCCGACCTGCCGCCGCCGCCGCACCCCCACCCCGACCTGCTGCCGCCGCC
>NW_021183714.1:0-1128 GCF_002162155.2 Triticum dicoccoides
AGGTGATAGGGTTTGGCTACGGTGACAAAGTGCAAAAAGAATCAACTTAATCGGAGTTACGGTTTGGGAGATATGGCCATTTGAAGTTCGAATTCAAATCTGAATAAATTCAAATTTGAATCTGTCAAAAGTTTGCAAAAAGGATACCACTGGATAGATCTAAACAATACGAAGAATTTGCCGCTGGTTTCATCGAGTTTGGATCTACGGTTAAAAAGTTGTGGCTACGCGAAATTTAGGGACTAATCTGCTAATTACAGGGACTAAACAGAGAAGAAAACTATCGCAAACAAGTCCCTGGCCACGTGGTGGCTCGTGGCTGGCCGAGCAGCGTCCGCTGCGGAGGCTATACGGCGAACGGCCGCTAACTAAGAAAACCAGTGGCGGCGGCTAACTAAAGAAAAACCGACGCTCGGTTTAAATAAAACCGGCCGGTCTAAGGGAACCGCGGTTAACCGCGTACCTCTTCGCAAAATAAAAAAAACGAACCTAATATAATCTGGGCCGTGCATGCTAGATCGAACGGGCGAGGGTGGGGTGGTGGCTCACAGTGGGTGGTGGTGGTGGCCGGCGACGACGAAGACGGCGGCGCGGCGTCGGTGGCGGAGGGGACGGCGGCTACGGCGGTCCTCGGCGTCGGGGAAGAAGACGGGGAGGTGCGGTGCGTCGAGGGCGTCGCGAAGGTGGTGGCGGCGTGCGTCGGCGACGTCCGGACGGGGCGGGGCGAGGACGGCGGGGCTCGGAGCTCCGGCGAGATGCGAACGGCGACGACGAGCGGTAGGGGCGGCGTGGGAAGGTGCGGGTCGGCGAGGATGGAAGAGGGGGTCTTGGCCTTTATATAGGCGAGGGCAGAGGGCTCGGGGTCGACGGATAGGCGTTATCCGCGAGGGCTTCGCCCGGCGGTTGCGGGAGCGCGGCGGCGGGCTCATCCGAGCGGGGCAAGCGGGAGGTTGGGGACGAGCTGACGAGCGGGGCCCGCCTGGCAGCGGCAGTGAGAGGAGGCGAGCGAGGGCGGGCGCGGGCGGTCGACCGGGCGGAAGGCGTCGGTGGCGCTGGGGCTGGCCTTGGGCCGAATGGCCAGTGGGCTGGCTGGCCTGGCCTGGCTAGGCGCGCGCGTCCCTGGGCCGA
>NW_021183715.1:0-1932 GCF_002162155.2 Triticum dicoccoides
CAACCCCTTCTGATGGGTTCTATGTAGACGTTGACATCAACGAGTAGGCTAAAGACCCAGGTGGTGACCCTGAGCTTGTGAAGGACCTTGTAGTATAGCTAGGCTTCCCAAGCCTCTTTTATTTTACTAGTTGTCTGTACTCAGACAAGTTACTTCCGCTGCTGGTTTGTATGACTGTATGACTTGTATGTTGGGTCGTGAGACCCGTACCTTGGTGTATGTTATGTATGACTCTCTGAGCCTTAAATAAAGTACTTGTGTCGTAGAGTCATGTTGTGATGCTTCGTTGTATTTGCACATATCGAGCATATTGTGTGTATGATTGAAATGCTTGGTATGTGTGGGATCTGACTATCTAGTTGTTTATCTTTAGTAGCCTCTCTTACCGGGAAATGTCTCCTAGTGTTACCGCTGAGCCATGGTAGCTTGCTACTGCTCTGGAACACCTAGGCTGGCCGGCATGTGTCCTTCTTCGTTCCTGTGTCTGTCCCTTCGGGGAAATGTCACGCTTCGAGTACCGGAGTCCTGTTAGCCCGCTACAGCCCGGTTTACCGGAGTCCTGCTAGCCCAGTGCTACAGCCCGGACCCACTTGCTGATGACCGACACATTCGAAGCTGGGTCATGGATGCCTGTCCCTGTAAGTCTGTGCCGCTTTGGGTTTACGACTAGTCATGTCAGCCCGGGCTCTTTATCATATGGATGCTAGCGACGCTATCATATACGTGAGCCAAAAGGCGCAAACGGTCCCGGGCAAAGGTAAGGCGACACCCGTGAGGATACCGTGCGTGAGGCCGCAAAGTGATATGAGGTGTTACCGGCTAGATCGATGTGACATCGAGTCGGGGTCCTGACAGCGTTGGCATCAGAGCCGGACTGCTTGTAGGTTCTCCAAGCCAAACTGGTCGATGTTGAGTCTAGAAATTCTTTAGTTATATGTAGGGGAATTGTTTGTGGGTTGGAACGTAAGGCTATTTTTACTCCTTTATCTTATGACATTCTGATCTGAGTCAGTCCATTCTTCTACCGGGGGTTAAGGAATTAGGATCTATTCTCTCTATCAGGATCACGTGTTACTAATCAGTAGTACCTTATAAGTTTGATGGATACAAGCCTAGTTCAGTTCTACTACCATATTATGTTGCTAGAATGGATTCAGAACTTTGATATGATGATGTTGAGTGTGTATGAAATCCTTTGTCAAATGTCTCAAAATCCTTCTTGAGCATTTACAGCTGTTATGCTGCCGAAAATTCGCTAGAATTCTAATGCCCTTGCATTATGGTTCTGCTTTCAGATGGCCACTCGCAACCTCAATCAAGTGGTTCGCCTGACTCGATGCCTAGATGTACCCGGCCATACTGCCAAGTTGGTCAGGGTAATGACTGAGGCTGGATACCGCTGGTATCCTGAGTACACGGTCGAAGAGCAATTCCGAGACTTTAATCAAAGCCAGTATCTCTGCACTGTCAGGATATTTCCATCTTATCCTGGATCCACCGAGCCTCTTCACTGCTCTTATGGACTCGGGGTCACCATTGAGATGGCTGTGCAGGACGCCGCCTACTCTATGATGACCATTATGCGAGTCAGATCTGGTATATTTCGGGACTCTGATTTCCGGTATATGCCAGGATCACTTCCGGGAGCACAAGGGTATCTCCAGGCTATTTATGCTGACCCCACTCAGGAGGATTCACGGACTCGCACCACTGCTGAGATGCTCGAGGATAAGGACCGTGAAAATCGGGCCTTGAGGTTAGAGCTCTTCAATACCCGTGCTGACCACTGGGCCACTTTGACTCGGTTCGCACCGGCGGTGCAAGCTGGATTCTCAGATATGCGCGATCTCTATCCTGTGAGATCTGCTCTGCCAGACGTGATGGTTTGGCGTGATGTAGGAGGCATCACCCCACCTCGCGGGCCCCGCAGGC
>NW_021183716.1:0-955 GCF_002162155.2 Triticum dicoccoides
TGCAAATACAACGAAGCATCACAACATGACTCTACGACACAAGTACTTTATTTAAGGCTCAGGGAGCCATACATAACATACACAAAGGTACGGGTCTCACGACCCAACATACAAGTCATACAGTCATACAAACCAGCAGCGGAAGTAACTTGTCTGAGTACAGACAACTAGTAAAATAAAAGAGGCTTGGAAAGCCTAGCTATACTACGTGGTCCTTCACAAGCTCAGGGTCACCACCTGGGTCTTTAGCCTACTCGTTGATGTCAACGTCTACATAGAACCCATCAGAAGGGGTTGCAGCGTCTTCTGTAAAAATGTAGATTATAGCAACATGAGTACAAGGGTACTCAGCAAGACTTACATCAGATCCTACATACATGCACATTATCAAGAAGGGTTGGTGGAGTTATTGCAGCAAGCCAGCTTTGACTCTTGGCTAGACTATCCTACGATACTTCAACTTGAAATGGTTTTGCACACACGAGTCCACTACTCACCAATTCAATACACTACCGAGGATCCGCCTCCGTCTTCCTACGGAAGGGCCATCCTCGGCACTCACACTTATCTTGAGGCTTTTAGCAGTTTCCATTTACTTGTCTATGAACTGTATAGGCAACCAAGTAGTCCTTTACCGCGGACGCGGCTATTCGAATAGATCATGTTAACCCTGCAGGGGTGTACTTCTTCATACACGCTCTCACCACTTATCGTCGTTTACACGACATGTACTCGGCAACCTTCAAGCGGAAGCCCAACGTGGGTGTCGGCCACGACCTACCTAATCACCTAAGCCTCCAGTCCAGGTTTATCGCCTATCCAGGTTCCATCCGCAGGGAGTCCGGCCGAGGTTTCCCATACGGCCCCGAACGATGTGAACAGGGTTCCCGAGATACCTAACGGGTATTCGGTACACCCGGCCACGTACCTACCGCATCACAGCCCACCCCTACGG
>NW_021183717.1:0-957 GCF_002162155.2 Triticum dicoccoides
ATGTGTGTTGTCCTCGCCTCCCTCTCCGTGACGCCGTCGTCTGCCGCCCCGTCTCGCGCTCTACCGCGACACCCTCTCCCACCCCTTCCTCGCCCCTCCTTTTGCCACCGCCCTTTCGCCACCGCCACCGCCACCGCCCCCCTTCTTCACTTAATTAATTTGTTTTTACTACATGTTTTCAGGACTGACATAATGGCGGACGATAGAGCTGACCCGATTATGGACAACTATGATCCGGACGGTGAAGCACATATGTTCGGCATCATAAACGGCGATATTCTATATGTGCCGACCGGACAAGAAGAAGATGATATCTCTTCTTATCTGAACCTTGACGGTGAAGATGAAGGGCGCCGTCAGCAAGATGATGCCGAACAAACGTCGATAAACGACGATCTTCAAATGGAAGTAGCAACCACCTCCGGCGCCGAGGTATATATATACATTGAGCCTCTGGTGATACAAACTAACTGATTTGAATAAATATGTGTGTACTAACACGCGCGACTCTCTTTCTTATTTTAGCCCTTGGCTGGATCGTCGAAACAATCGAGTACATCGTCAAAGCGTGGCGCAACCAAGACGATGAAACAAGGAGAAACATGCACCATCGAGGTTGTCGACAGTGCAACCGGCAGGCCGCTGGAGCCCCGCAAGAACGCCACCAAGTTTGTCAACCAATGCGGAGCCGTTGTTAGAGACAACGTCTCGATCACCGTCCAGGAGTGGAATAAGCCAAAGAAGGCACGAATTGCTGGTTTCACTTTTGTCGATAAGAGAACAAAAAAAGATTGCTTCAAGAAGCTTATGGAACATTTCGTTCTACCTCCGGAATACAACAAATTCGATGAGGAGGGTAACAAGATTGAGGAAAACAAGGAGAGGAGGAGGCTAGTCAAACAGTTCGCTCTTCATAAGATGGCCGACGCATTCCGGAAATTCAAGCAAAATCTAGCC
>NW_021183718.1:0-922 GCF_002162155.2 Triticum dicoccoides
GACTTGCCCGTTGAGCGGCGAGCCATAGAAAATAAATGGATCTTTAAGAGGAAGACAGACGCGGATGGTAATGTGACCATCTATAAAGCTCGGCTTGTCGCTAAGGGTTATCGACAAGTTCAAGGGGTTGACTACGATGAGACTTTCTCACCGGTAGCGAAGCTGAAGTCCGTCCGAATCATGTTAGCAATTGCCGCATTCTATGATTACGAGATATGGCAAATGGACGTCAAAACGGCATTCCTTAATGGTTTCCTTAAGGAAGAATTGTATATGATGCAGCCGGAAGGTTTTGTCGATCCTAAGAATGCTGACAAAGTGTGCAAGCTCCAACGCTCGATTTATGGGCTGGTGCAAGCATCTCGGAGTTGGAACATTCGCTTTGATGAAATGATCAAAGCGTTTGGGTTTACACAGACTTATGGAGAAGCCTACGTTTACAAGAAAGTGAGTGGGAGCTATGTAGCATTTCTCATATTATATGTAGATGACATACTTTTGATGGGAAATGATATAGAACTCTTGGACAGCATCAAGGCCTACTTGAATAAAAGTTTTTCAATGAAGGACCTTGGAGAAGCTGCTTATATATTAGGCATCAAAATCTATAGAGATAGATCGAGACGCCTCATAGGTCTTTCACAAAGCACATACCTTGATAAGATATTGAAGAAGTTCAATATGGATCAATCCAAGAAGGGGTTCTTGCCTGTGTTGCAAGGTATGAAATTGAGCTCAGCTCAATGTCCGACCACGGCAGAAGATATAGAAGAGATGAGCGTCATCCCCTATGCCTCAGCCATAGGTTCTATTATGTATGCCATGCTGTGTACCAGACCTAATGTAAACCTTGCCGTAAGTTTGGTAGGAAGGTACCAAAGTAATCCCGGCAAGGAACACTGGACAGCGGTCAAGAATATCC
>NW_021183719.1:0-2535 GCF_002162155.2 Triticum dicoccoides
CGCTACTATGGATCTGCTGTGAATCCTATTTCACGACTAAGACACTGCTGTGTTCTGCTCTCCTGCTGCCTGGAGCAAGGCCCGAATCAACATCAACCCTCTGCCAGCCTCTGACTGGGAAGGTTGGATCGACTCTGCTATTCGGGCCGCAGCTGTGAGGTTCTTAATCGGAGTACGGTATACCTTAGGTGGAGGCGGGAAAAGTTGCCGTCGACTGGACTCAGGGACCCGCTCCCGAGCCCGCTCGTCGAGAGCGCGCTGCAGGTTCTCCAGTCGAGTGCACTCAGCTAAATTAGCCAAGCGCGCCTCCTCCAAGGCCCTAGCCTCGGGGGTTTCTCCAACGATGGGAGTGTGGAGTGCATCCATGTTGCGGCGACGAAGTTCTTCCCTCTACTGCGAAGAAAGGGGTTTGGGATGATATTCCTCATGGACGCGCGACGGATCACCGCCACCATCTTCGCTGTCTTCGCGACGGAAGCCAGGTGGGCCACGCGGACCATCGACTATCAAGACTTCAGCCGCAGGGTCGCTGCTATCGCACTCGGATGTAGTCTCCGCGGAGCCAGTCAACAGATCGAACAGGCCGTGGAGAGATTCGTCGGGCTCGATTGCCGTGATTTGATGGGTGGCCGAACGCCGAGCCACCATGTGTTTCACCCACCGCTGAAGCCACGATCGACCGGATCGCTTGCGGCGGCGAACAGCGGGGAGGGAAGACACCATCGGAGCCAACTGATACTGGGTCGATGGCTACCGGAGAAAGATGCCGCGAATGCACGTGCGAAAGTGCGTCGACCCTCGGACGGGGAGCGCCCCAATGTCAAGCGGAGCTTCCTGAAGCCACGCTGAGTCGTCGGCGACAAAAACAAGCGCGCCGAGATGGATCTCGCGGCCCTCAGCCAATCCGCCGCTGGAAACCATGATGATGATCGTAAAAACTTGCAACTTCACCAACAAGTCGCTAAGACACCGGCCCCACGGTGGGCGCCAACTGTCGTGGTTCTAAGGCTGACAGTTGAAAAGGGGGTAGGTATCGAGAGGCAAGATCTCAGCTATGGTGAAGATGTACACACGAGTTTTACGAGTTCAGGCCCTTCTCAGAGGAAGTAACAGCCCTACGCCTCGGTGTCCGGAGGCGGTCGATTGGATTATATGTGTGATGTTACAGGGGGTGCGAACCCTTGTGCCAGAGGAGGAGGGTGGCTTATATAGAGTTCGCCAGGACCCTTTCCTCCCTCCATTACAAGGGACTTAATGTACATAAAGTGGTGGCGTTACTGGTAACGCCAGCCTTAAGTGCTGTTAATGACCTTAAAGACTATGGAGTGAATGCTTGCCCATTGTAATGCGAGTGACTCCTAATCTTCGGGAGGTCGAGTGATTCTCTGGATGGTCGAGTGACAGTAGGTAGGAAGATTCTCGAGTGACATGATGTCGAGTGGATTGCACTCGACATCTTCGACTGGGGGTCTCATGCTACGTCTTGAACTTCTTGTCTTCTTGGGTAGTGACCTTGGGTAGAACGTATAGGTCAGGCCTATGACCCTACCCCAGGTCTATATCCTCATCATTATGTGCATGCAATACGGTGGATATGATGAGGTTGGATGCATTATGAGGGACATTTACAATTTCTGCCATGCTAACAAGCAGGAAACAATTTCTTCCGGGGATGCTCAAATGGTGATCAATCACATGGTGGTGAGGCAAGAGCAAGATTCAGATATTTTCTTCAGGTACTTGGTTGATGAAGCTGGCCATCTGAAGGAACTGTTTTGGTGTGATAGTCAATCCTGACTTGACCACGAGGCTTTCGGAGATGTTATTGTTTTTGATAGCACATACATAACCAATAAGTACAATCTGCCATTTGTGCCGTTTGTCGGGTTGAATCACCACCGCAGCACCGTTATTTTTGCATGTGGTATCATTTCACATGAAACAAGCCAGACATACGAGTGGATGTTACAGACCTTTTCTGATGCTTTGGGACAGAAGCATCCTATATCTGTGATCACGGATGGGGACCTTGCAATGCAGAGAGCAATCAGGATGGTGTGGCCTGACTCAAACCATAGGCTCTGTATATGGCACATTCAGTAGAACATTGTACGCCATCTGCATGATGACGCGGTAAAGGAGGAATTTAGATCTTTCATATATGATATATCTTCCATTGAAGAGCATGAGAGAAAATGGTTACACTTCTTACAACAGAATAAAGTAACAAGTGAGGACTCCTGGCTGCATCAGATGTATAAGATGAGAAAACTATGGTGTGCTCCATATCTTGAGGGCCGTTGTTTCCTAGGATTGAGCAGCAATCAGCGGAGTGAGAGTTTAAACTCGGTGCTACATACGCATCTTGAGGCTAAGATGACGTTTTTTCAAATGCTAGAGCACTATTAGCGTTGCCTTGCGTCGCGACGCTTGAACGAGGCTCTCCAAGACGTCGAGGCCTTGCAGTCTGTTCCGTTCATAGAGGAAAATGCTTCAGTTCTTGAGAAACACATCGTGAAAGTTTTCACTCCTGCT
>NW_021183720.1:0-1084 GCF_002162155.2 Triticum dicoccoides
CATTGTTCACTTTATTCCCTTTGAGGCTTGTGTTTTCAAATTCAGCGGGGAACTTGTATCGTTCGTGCAGCTTCGTGAAGAGGAGGTGGCGCAAATTCCCTCGGTCAGGATGCCTCAGGTTCTCGGTGTTGATCGAGACGGTGCTCCGGACAATGCACCCGAGCTGAAGCGAGTACCCCTTGACTATTCGTTCGGGCGCCGTTGGATTCCCGTTGGAGTCCACTTCAGTAACTTCCTCCTTGAGGGTGCGGAGCACGATCGGGCGCCGGTCCTTCCGTTGCCTCTTCGGTTGGCTGCCATCTGTGCGTGCGCCGCCATCATCAGTGGTGGCATCCTCGGCGGCACCATCAGTGGTGGCATCAGTGTGGTCATCCTCGGTGGCACCATCCGTGGTCTTAGGATCGGTGGGGAAGGCGGCGTCCTCATAGAAGTGAGGTTGTTCCTCCATCTCCTGGGACAGCTCCCAGAATGCCTTGCCGCCCGAACCCCCGGCCTCATCGTTGTGGGCCATGTTTCTCTCTAAATAGAAACAAAGTTTGGTCAAAAAGTTGGTTATTGTCAAGGAACAAGATCTCTAAGTTGACCAAATAACCTAATTCTCGAGGAATGTCACCAAAAAGTTGGTTATTGTCAAGGAACAATTGAGAGATGTTTGTGATATTGCCTAGGTGTTTTGGGATAGAACCTGTTAGTGTGTTGTTGCTAAGGTCCAAGTCCACGTTCTCAGGGTAACCTAGTTCTTGAGGGGTGTGTCTAGAAAGTTGGTTGCTACAAAGATACAAGGTTGTGAGTTTGGTCAAATTGCCTATGATGTTTGTGATATTGCCTTGGATCTTGAAGGCACTGTTGCATGATGCAGTGGTACAGCCAGCATGGGACCTCATCTTTGCAGGCTAATTTTCTAGATTGTAACACTGGGATTTGTGCACAAGCTAAGCTAGCTAAGACAGTAGCTTCCTTGCAACCCACAAAAGACAAAGGAAAAGGGGTGAAAAGGGGGAGATGGTTAGCTTTGATGAGCAGGCAACATCTTCCTAACCCCCTTCTTCTTGTCTCCTCTCACTATCTCTCTCACACACATGGC
>NW_021183721.1:0-505 GCF_002162155.2 Triticum dicoccoides
AGCCGCACCGCCCCCTCGTCCACCCTGCAGGTGAGTCTCTTCTTCATTTTTTTTCCTTTTTTCTGTTTTTTTAGTTTTAGGTTTATGTTTAGTTTTAGGTTTATAGGTTTAGTTTTAGTTTAGTTTTAGGTTTAGATTTAGTTTTTTTCTTTTTCTGTTTTAGTTTTAAGTTTAGGTTTAGTTTAGTTTTAGGAAAGAAGAAAAAGAGAAAAAGAGGAGATCAGGAGAAGAAGAAGAAGAGGAGGAGGAGAAGAAAAAAGAAGAAGAGGAAGAAGAAGAAGAAAAAAGAGGAGAGGAGGAGAAGAAGAAGAGGAAAAAGGAAAGGAGGAAGAAGAAGAAGAAGAAGAAGAAGAAGAAGAAGAAGAAGAAGAAGGAAAAAAAGGAAGAAAAGGAAAAGGAGGAAGAAGAAGAAAAGGAAAAAAACCCGACCCGACACAGTACCCGGCACCCCGACACGACACCCCGACCCCGAGACCCCGACCCCGACCCCGAGACCTCGACCCCG
>NW_021183721.1:7594-10455 GCF_002162155.2 Triticum dicoccoides
AGGGGCGCACCCCTGATACGTCTCCAACATATCTATAATTTTTGATTGTTTCATGCTATTATATTATCTGTTTTGGATGTTAATAGGCTTATTTTACACTTTTATATTATTTTTGGGACTAACCTATTAACCTAAGGCTCAGTGCGAATTGCTGTTTTTTGCCTATTTTAGTGTTTCGCAGAAAAAGAATATCGAACGGAATCCAAACGGAATAAAACCTTCGAGAACGTGATTTTTGGAACAAACTTGATCCAGAGGACTTGGAGTGGTCGTCAAGAAACAAATGAGGAGTCCACGAGGCAGGGGGCGCGCCCTCCCCCCTCGTGGGCCCCTCGTGGCTCAACCGACCTACTTCTTCCTCCTATATATACTCATATACACTGAAAACATCAGAGAGTACCACGAAACCCTATTTCCACCGCCGCAACCTTCTGTACCCAAGAGATCCCATCTTGGGGCCTTTTTCGGAGCTCCGTCGGAGGGGGCATCGATCACGGAGGGCCTCTACATCAACTCCATGGCCTCTCCAATAATGTGTGAGTAGTTTACTTCAGACCTTCGGGTCCATAGTTATTAGCTAGATGGCTTCTTCTCTCTCTTTGAATCTCAATACAAAGTTCTCCTCGATCTTTTTGGAGATCTATTCGATGTAACTTTTTTTGTGGTGTGTTTGTCGTGATCCGGTGAATTGTGGGTTTATAATCAAATCTATCTATGAACAATATTTGATTCTTCTCTGAAATCTTTTATGTACGATTGGTTATCTTTGCAAGTATCTTCGAATTATTAGTTTGGTTTGGCCTACTAGATTGATCTTTCTTGCAATGGGAGAAGTGCTTAACTTTGGGTTCAATCTTGCGGTGCTCGATCCCAGTGAAAGAAAGAGAAACGACACGTATTGTATTGTTGCCATCGAGGATAAAAAGATGGGGTTTATATCATATTGCTTGAGTTTATCCCACAACTTCATCAGCTGCACGTTGGCACTTTGGCAGGCGCGCCAGATGTATTTTTTTTTAGCCCTAGGCACGCTAGATGTTGCGTTCAACACAAACAACCATCAAGGAAATTATTCGCTTTTCAAAACAAGAATGTGTTGCATTTGACTCACCGAAATCTGAAGATGTCAAGTGGAAGGATCAGACTTCAAGCGAGCATAAACAACAGCAGTTGATCAGAGTATTATTGTGGCGAGCAGGCGTCAGCCATGACTTGTTCTGATGGTTTGCAGAAGCAAAATGCCATAGAGCTATCTTCATATTTCAAATGCTTCTACTGTTTGTCGCAGATGAAAACTGGGGCACACGAACAAATCAGTAATAAGCCATACAAAAGCAGGAACCGTGTAGTTTAAGCTTGACTTCAGGCTCACTTGTTCTGTTATTGTTTGATAGTGAACCGGAGCCCTCCCCCTGTCCCCCACGTCGCCTCCCCGAGCGAGGCGACCAGGGGATCCTCCCCTTCCCCCCTCCAGCGCTCCTCCCTCTCCCTTCCCTTCTCCCAACACCGGGCCCGCGTGGTGCTAGCGGCAGCGAGTCTATCCTTCCCCGCGCGCGGACCCCCCAGCTCGGGAGGTGGCGGCTGGCTGCGGTGCCTTTTGGCCGGCGGCGGTGTCGCCTGCCACGGTGGCTCTCGACGCGGTGGCACGACCGTTGGTCGTGGGGCGACATTAGTGGCCGGCGGCGCCCACCCGGCCCAGATTTGGGCCCGTATATGCCCCATCTGGGTTGGGGCGGGCTGGTGGCTCGGTGCTCTCCAGGGTCGCTCCCTGGTGGTGGGCGAGGCGGCAGCGGTCTGCAGGGGATGATCCCTTCGTCGGTCGGCGAGTCGCGGCGCGGGGACAGGGGCTTTCCGGGCCCAAGTGGGTCCGGTCGGGCCGTTAGGGCCTAGCAAGTCCTCGTCGCCGCGTTCGGTCGGCTCCGCATAGGCGGTGGAGGTTGTCCCCTCCCTCCGGTCGAGTTGTGGTCGCTCCTATGGCCGTTGTCTCCTTTCCCTCTCCAGGGCTCGTGTTGGCAGCTCCAGAGAGACGACGCAGATGGTCCGGTAACCGTGGTGGCACAGGCTGGTGGGCGGATGAGTGGGTGGTGCACTACGAAGTGCTTGGGTTGGTGGTGGTCGTTGTGGATCGGGAGAAATCCCTGGCACCTTGACACCTGCGGGTGCCGCCGGACCTTCCTGAAGGGCGTCGGGTATATCCCTTCCCCACTGCCTTCCGTGTACCGGGGGAAACCATAGGACTTGTTCGGGGAACAGGGACGTCGCCGTCGCATTCCTTCTTGAAGGTGTTGCTTGGTGCGCGACACTTCGGAATACCAGGGGCGCGGTGGTACTTCTCCGGTGGGTGCAACGGTTGCCGGTCTTCTTCTCTTCGTCGATCTGCCGGTGTCGGCATTTGTTTCTCTTTTCTTTCTTTTGTTTTTTCCTTTTATGCTTGTTTGTGCTGCGGCCCTAGCGAGTTAATTGTATCGGATGGTTGCTTTATAATATAAAGCGGGAGAAACTCGTTATCGTCATAGTGAACCGGAGTTTTACCCTTGTATAAACAAGGAGACATATAGTACTCCCTCCCTTTCATTTTACTTTGACTATAAGATTTATCCTAAAACAAACTTTGAAAAAAAATTGACCAAGTATATATGAAAAAATATTAACAATCACAATACCAATCAACATCATGGAACTAATTTACATATTGTATATATGTACTATTGTAAATGTTTATCTCTTTTAATATAAGTTTGGTCAAACTTAACAAAGTTTAACTTGTGACAAAACTTATATGCGAATCAATTACAACGGTGGTGCTTGAACTTGGTGTAACTGGTCACTTTGGTGTTAGAACTTGTGGCATACATTGAACT
>NW_021183723.1:0-1536 GCF_002162155.2 Triticum dicoccoides
AGATTTAGCTCAAGGCCCTTGTAATCCGGGTCCTCAAGTGAGAAAGGCACCTGCACAATTAAAGCACAGCAAGAGGACACAACAAATCAAACGAAATCCTCAGAACAAAGAGCACCTACAAACAAAAATCCCAAAAATTCCTAAACCTAACCCTAACCCTGGCTCCAATGGAGTAACTAACCTGGTTCAGCCCATCGGTGAAGGTTTCGGAGTACATGTAGGGGAGGCTTGAGTTGTCATCGCAGCTCTCGTCCTCCAGAACCATGGCTGCGGCGGCGTGGTGTGGCGGCCAGCGGTGGCGGGCGCAGGCGACGGCGACACAGGGAGCAGGAAGAAAGGAAGAAGAAGGCGAGCGGGGTCAGGGTCGGGATCTGGCACAGTCGCACAGCCGTGACTTAAACGGTGCGAGCGAGCCGGCCTCGTCCCAGTCAGCGCCCAGTCAGCGCGCGGGCACGCGCGCACTGGCCAGCGTGGCGCCTGACGGGTGGGCCCAACCGGTCAGCTTTTCTGTCAATACGTATAAAACACACTTTTAGTCTTTTTTGCAACGGCTCGCCCCAATCTTGGTACTGACACGTAAAAATTACCAATCTGCTTCCAATGCCCAATTGTGGTACTTCTATGCAATTAACTCCTACACTTAACATATTTTATTCTTTCATCCGGTGGTCCATTCACCAGACTCCCTGTTTGATCCTAAAATATGTGACACTCTTAACTTTTGAACCAATGATCCGATTTCCAATCCATTTATAGATTTGTGTTCATGGCATTTAAGTCTTTAACAACATCAAACTTGGACATGTATTGAACAAGTTTAAATTCAAATTTTGATACCATAATGAAAATATGAGATGATATGATAATGAAATTAGAATGAAGCAATAATGACAACATGCAAAAGGGAATCTTATATATATATTTACTAATTGGATGCATCATAGGTGGCTCTACGTTAATTCTGAAGGTTAGAAAGTTACATCCATCGGATTGACTTCATGACCGCTCTACAGCCGTTGGATGATTCATGATCCGCTTTTTTCAGTTGGATGGCTTACATGAGATGGACTCTGCTACATCAATAGAATTAATTCGGACACAATATTTATATTTTAAAGGTCAAGATCAACTAGGCCGGCTCTGCCATACATTTTGAATAGAAAAATACCACACGTACATTGGTACTAATACTAAAGTGGGAAGGATTCGATTTTTCGTTTCTTTTTTTGATTTTTGTTGCCGTCTGCTGTTCATTTTTACGGCAACGTCAATATCAGTGAACATTAACATCAATTTTTTTTCGCCATGTACTGTTTATTTTCACGGCAACATCAACATCAGTGAACATTACACAACAAAAATCTTGTTAATCCATAACCGTTACAGTCCATCACAGGCATGTGCAAAATTGTCACCGAAGGGCATCGACGACGGATTTCAAATCCGTCATGTATATCGCGTCATAATTGATGATTGTACACTCCATGAAGAATTTTTTCTGTCATGAATTGCACTTAAGTGAAGTGCTCATAACGA
>NW_021183724.1:0-836 GCF_002162155.2 Triticum dicoccoides
CGTCGCCACCGACGCCGTTCGCCGCGGCCACCATCCCCCTCTCGCCTCCCCGACGCCTCCCAGAGCTCCGCAAGTCCTTCCTCGTCCTCCTCGTCGTCTCACGCGACCAGAAGAGCCCCGAAACGCCGCCCCCGACGTTTTCCCCCTCGCCGGCCGCCGAGGATCTTCTCCGTCGAATTCGGCCACTCCGGTGCGCCCCCGAGCTCGCTGACCCTCCCTGCACGATCCCCGTGAGTCCCTGCTCCGTTTCCCCCTAACCCCAAGCTCGATTTCGAGCTCTAGCCGCCCCCTCTACCGGAGCCGAGACGCTCCGCCGCACGGGCTCGTCGCCGGTGAAGCTCCGGTGACCTTTGGTCCCATGCCTGCGTCCGTTGCACTCGTTGCGTCCCGTAGAGTAAAACTAGCGTGACCACCGTCTTGTTTGCACACCGCAGCGCCGGTCCCGCGAACACCCGAGCTCCGGCAGCCGCAAAAGAGGTCGCCGCCGGCAGCTCCGGCCACCCCAGCCTCCGCCACCGCCACCGTTGGATGCGCCACTCCACCCTCTCCCCGTAGCTGCTCCCTGCGCGCCAAAAGAGCCCCTGTAGTGGGTTTCCGACGCGCACCACCGTGTCTGGCCTCGCCGGCGTCAAGCCGCCGGTGGGTCTGACCACGTTGACCACAGCGGGACACCCCCCCCCCCTCTGGGTCGATGACAGGTGGGGCCAGCCCCCCCTGTTAATTAGTTTAGTTATTTTATTTTAACTACCCCCCCTCTGCTGACACTGACAGGTGGGCCCCCGCCATCAGGTGATTAGCTTAAGCTAATCACCACCTAATCTAACCCCAGAGCCACT
>NW_021183725.1:0-1624 GCF_002162155.2 Triticum dicoccoides
CGAGAGCGTAGCGCAACTCTCATAGTTCGCTAGTCACGCGGTTCAGCAAAGGACAGACAACCAAACGTCGATGTGGGACTGATCATCGGCCTTCATCCGGCCACGCCAGAGCACCGCGTCATCTCGACAGGCCTTGAGCGTAGCGACCAGGGACATCTCGTCTCCCCGGAAGACACATGCATTGCGGCGTTTCCAAAGCCACCAGCAGCAGCGAAGGACGAAGCTCACAGGGGAGTTGTTGCCGACGACCGGCGACACGTCGAAGCGATGAAGCGCACGGACCGAGCCAGCGGCGGGGGGCAGCCCGATCCTACGCCAAAATTGCGCCGCGAACGGACACCCGAAGATGAGGTGGTCGGCCGTCTCGAGCTCCACATTGCAGCAGGGGCACCCAGCCTCCTCGGCGGTGAGGATGGTTTTGCGCAGCAGCACGTCTCGCGTATGCACACGGGATTGGGTGAGCAGCCACCCGAAGGACTTCACTCTTGAGGGAGCACGGGAAGACCAAAGGAAGGAGGCAGCCGGCGCGGCCACCCCGCCGTAGTGGGAGAGGGCGTATGCGCCCCGAGAGGAGAGTCCACCGCCGTGTGCCGCGCAAAGCGTGACAGACCGGACGTCGGGCTCATTTAGAGGGGGGCGTGCCTCCACAAGTCGTTGAACCGCCTCAAGCTCCCAGACCGCCCGCGGGGTGAGCCGGGGCACCAGCAGCGCGCGAACGCCGCGGCGGCGCGCCTCCTAGACCGTAGCCTCGGGGGCAGGCGGCATGAGTGAACAGGGCGGGGAAGGCCGCCCGGAGAAGCCCGCAGGGGAGCCAGTGGTCATGCCAGAAGGAGGTCGCGCGCCCATCCCCCGCCTCCACCTTGGTGAGAGCTCTGTACACCGGGAGCAGCCGCAGGAGGGCCGACCAGTGCTCACCCACCAGAGGGGAGCGCCTGGCACCGAGGAGGGACCGCCCCGCCAGTTGGCCCCAGACCCAGGAGGCCCACCTCGACGGCGTGCTGGAGTGGAGGCGGTGCAGCAGTTTGAGAAGGAGGCAATCGTTTTGCACACCCAGGGCTCGTACCCCGAGACTGCCCTCCGCCTTCGACCGACAGACCTGATCCCAGGCGACGAGGCACTGGGCGCCCGACGCTCTATCCGCCACATTCCAAAGGAACGCGCGTCGTAGGCCATCGAGCTTATGCAGGACCTTGGGCGGCAACCGCATGGCGGCCATGGCGTACGTGGGGAGCGAGTCAAGGACCGCGTTGATGAGCACCAGGCGCCCCGCAGGCGACAGAAGCCTCGCCCTCCATCCGGCAAGGTAGCGGTCGACCTTAGCGATCATCGGGGCGAAGTCCTCCATTGTAAGCTTGTCGCTGGAGAGCGGCAGTCCCAGGTAGGTCTGGGGGAAGGAGCCGACGGAGCACTCAAAGGACGCCACAACAGCCGCCAGCACGTCAGGGGCGACATGCATGGGAACGAGAGTGCTCTTGTTGAAGTTGATGACAAGCCCGGTAGCTTCGGCGAAGAGGTCGAGGACGATCCGCAGCCGGGCCGCGCCCTCGGGGGCCGCACGCATAATGATAAGCGTGTCATCAGCATACTGAAGCACCACGGGGGGCGCGCCATCGACCAAAGGGTG
>NW_021183726.1:0-943 GCF_002162155.2 Triticum dicoccoides
CCTGGTAATTTAGTTGGCATGCACGAGCTCTAGTAATTGGTCCAGTATGTATAGCAGCAGGGGCTGTGGGTGTAACAATTGTATTGATGTCCTCATCATCCTCCCCTTCTTGAAATGAAGTCGTCCTCGATGGAAGTTCATCTTCCTCACCCAAATAAGGCTTCAAATCTGCAATGTTAAAAGTGGGACTAACCCCAAAATCTGCAGGCAGCTCAAGTTTATATGCATTATCATTTATTTTCTCTAACACCTTAAAGGGACCATCAGCACGTGGCATTAACTTTGATTTGCGCAAATCAGGAAATCTATCCTTACGCAAATGTAACCAAACAAGATCTCCAGGTGCAAACACAACATGTTTTCTACCCTTATCTCTAGCAAGTTTATATTTAGCATTCATACGCTCAATGTTTTCCTTAGTTAACTCATGCATTTTTAAAATAAATTCAGCACGTTGTTTAACATCAAAATTAACCTTCTCCGAAGATGGAAGAGCCAACAAATCAATAGGTGCTAGAGGTAGGAAACCATACACAACTTCAAAAGGGCACATCTTAGTAGTAGAATGCAATGAACGATTATAAGCAAATTCAATATGAGGCAAGCAGTCCTCCCACATTTTCTTATTATTCTTCAAAACAGCCCTAAGCATAGTAGACAACGTTCTATTGACTACTTCAGTTTGTCCATCAGTTTGGGGGTGACAAGTAGTACTAAAAAGCAGTTTAGTCCCCAACTTAGCCCATAAACATCTCCAAAAGTGGCTAAGAAATTTAGTATCACGATCTGAAACAATAGTATTTGGCACACCATGCAAGCGAATAATTTCACGAAAGAACAAATCAGCAACATTAACAGCATCATCGCTTTTATGACATGGTATAAAGTGTGCCATTTTCGAGAATCTATCCACGACAACAAATATGCTATCCCTCCCCTTCTT
>NW_021183727.1:0-663 GCF_002162155.2 Triticum dicoccoides
GTCCGTCGTCGCTACCGCGACGACGTCCGCCTCGACTCACTTACGCTAAGACAGGGTTGCAGTACTGTCACGTGCTCGTCTCGGCGTCTGTCGTCGCTACCGCGACGACGTCCGCCTCGACTCGCGTTACGCTAGTACAGGGTGGCAATGATGTCATGTGCTCGTCTCGGCGTCAGTCGTCGCTACCGCGACGACGTCCGCCTCGACTCGCGTTATGCTAAGACAGGGTGGCACTGGTGTCACGTGCTCGTCTCGGTGTCCGTCGTCGCTACCGCGACAACGTCCGCCTCGACTCGCGTTACGCTAAGACAGGATGGCAGTGTTGTCACGTGCTCGTCTCGGCGTCCGTCGTCGCTACCGCGATGACGTCCGCCTCGACTCGCGTTACGCTAAGACAGGGTTGCAGTGCTGTCACGTGCTCGTCTCGGCCTCCATCGTCACTACCGCGACGACGTCCGCCTCGACTCGCGTTACACTAAGATAGGGTGGCACTGGTGTCACGTGCTCGTCTCGGCGTCTGTCGTCGTTACCGCGACGACGTCCGCCTCGACTCGCGTTACGCTAAGACAGGGAGGCACTGGTGTCACGTGCTCGTCTCGGCGTCCGTCGTCGCTACCGCGACGACGTCGCCTCGACTCGCTTACGCTAAGACAGGGTTGCAGT
>NW_021183728.1:0-4415 GCF_002162155.2 Triticum dicoccoides
TGCAGGATACATGGCAACTGCCCTCCCGTCTCCTCTCCCACACACCAAAAGCCATCAGTTGCCATGTGTTTTGCAGGATACATGGCAACTACCCTAGCGTGCTCGTAAGCAGATGGCAACTCTCTTTTTACCCGCAACATGTTTTTTGCCATGTTTTTTAGTGCTACATGGCAACTGTCCAGTGTTAGTAGGTGGCAACTCTTAAAGTTTTCCAAAATCACGATAACTGTAGTTGTCCGATATGGCAACAACTGTAGTTGCCCAAAAATGGCATCCGGCACTTGACCTAAGACGGCAACTGCAGTTGAGCAACCATGGCAACTGTAGTTGTCCGACATGGCAATTGTAGTTCAGCAACATGGCAACTGCAGTTGAGCAACATGGCAACTGAAGAGGGTCCGGACCATGTCAATCGCGGCGGGACGCGTGGTTACTGACACGCGGGGCGTGTGGCTCGCAGGTGGGGAGGGGCGACGGCCGAGACGGGTCGTGCGGGCCGCGTGCTCGCTCGCCCGGACGTGCTCGTGCGGGGCGATCGCGCTGCACCGGACGTGCGGGCTGTGGCTGCGCGTGCCCGGACGCGGTCGTGTGGGCGGGGTCGTCTCCGTGCCACACAGGACGTGCGGCACAACCACCCGATACACCACACGTGTGGCAGTTATCGGGGTCCTTTATTTTTTACATGCACAACCAACACATGGCAAGATTTGTCACCGACACAGGAAAAAAAGTCGGAAAGACATCATTGGGGAAAATAAAATGCTGGAAAAACGTTGGTTGTCAGGTTCTCAGTCTATCTACGAAGGTGCGTTTTGCAGCTTAATAGCATCAGACATTTTGGGGTAATCTCACATAATTAAACATTAGTCCACACGCACGTTGGCTACTACACTGCAATAATAACAAGTAATTTAGAGATAGTTCCTCCCAGCGATGAACACACTAAGCGTCCAGCAAAATACACGGAGGCGCGAACACAAAATACACGCAGTTAATTTCTAATTCTAGCCAACTGGTCCATTGACTCGATTTAGCATCTAGTAGATGAAGCGGATGTGGATGCATACCATGTAGAATGCTTCATTGTCAGCACTCCAAGCCAAGCCTGAGGTGAGGACGTCGGAGCTCGGCCAACTGATGGATGGAGCTATCTTCTTCCTCCTGCCACCACTGTTGTGCCACTCTCCTCTCCCAACCAAACCACAGATAACACTTGGCTCATATTTTGGTTCCTAAAACAAGAAACAGCAAAGGTCAAATGAGGCACCTGAAAGAGGTATGTTAAGAATGTAGTATGTACCCAAGAAAGAAACAATGGACACAAACAAAGCCATGTACCAGAGGATGCTCAAAGGCATATTTCTTCAGCACTTGCGCAAGCTCAGCGCGGATGAATAACTTCATCTCGTTATAACATGACCTCTTTTGTAGCAGAGTCTCCTTAGCCTCGTTGCACAGTTCAGCCGCATTGGGAGATACGGGAGCCGCCAACAGCAGTGCACTTTGTTTGAGAGTGGATATTATTTCCCCAAGAGACTCAGAGGAGATCCTGCCATCGGCGCTAGTGGCCAGCAAGAGCCGCAGGTCAATGAGCCTGTCGGGCGCCAGGGAAGCGAAGAATGATCCCAGCTCAGCATGTTGTGGGTGTCGAGCGGCTGCGGCTGCGTCAGTAAACTGCAGCGAGGTGTGCGTCTCCTGGGACAGGTCACAGCGTTTGCAGGAGAGGTGCTCCATCGCCCACTGCGTCGAGCATTGGGACTCGGAGCTTGCTCGGACGAGGGCAATGAGGCCTTCCAAGGAACGGACCTCCACACGAAGCATAGAGAGGGTGTCGAGGATGTCATACACCTCTACTTTGCAGTCAGCTGACGATGGGAGCGGGCGCAGTATGTGGTGGCAAATGGAGTTGATGATGATGTTGGAGACAGGGTCCATGGGGCCATAGCAGTGGCCAGCGAATAGGATGTGGGGGATGAGGTGGAGCCACGTAGAGGGCAGCATGGCGAAGACTTTGAGATAGAAGCCGTGGATCATGTCGTGGAGCCTCATCCTGAGAGACCCAGTGTATTCACAGGCATCACCAGAACAGATCATGACCGCAGAGCCGAAGTGTGCTTTGGCGGTTTTCACGACCTTCTGCAAACAGGATGAGATCATGGATCTGTGCTCGTGAGGAGACCGCAGGGCCGCGAAGTGGTCTCCATGACGCTCGACATTTATGGTGAACATTTTGAAGCCATCGGAGCTTGTGGTGTTGGAAATGTCTAGTCTCCCTTCATCAGCCTTGAGGTCCCGGCAGTAGACAAGTAGCTCTCTTCTGCTTGGCCGCAAGCTGAACTGAAGATCCAAGGGGGCACCGACCTGGTATCGCAGCAAATCCATGATGGCAATGACATCATCGACGGTGATCTTGCGCCCTCCCTTCTCGAGCAAGGGGGCGGAGTCGCGGAGGCACTGTTTGGGCAGGGGCGACGCCTGGAGCCGCACCAGGTCATCAGGCGCAGGGTGCCGCCGCCCACGGCTTGCGGCGTACTTGAAGGCGGCTTGTGTCCTTTCAGAGGTGGGGTCGGGTGGTGAAACAGCAGCAGCGTGTAGATCGTGCTCGACCAGCTGGACTGCGAGGGCGAGATTGGCGCGTGACCAGTGGAGGTAGCGGGTGGCCTGTTCTTCGCTGAGGCATCCGAAGTAGCCAACCATGAATCTGATGAGAGCCTGGCGGGGCGCCCCAGCAATAGAGTACCATGTAGCCCTGCGGGTGGACGGCCCACAGGTAACCCTGCCGGAGGATGGCAAAACCCAGCTGGTGTTCCAGCTGCTGTAGTCACTGGGTTGCACCCTGTCGGCGGCCAGCCTCTTGGACCTCCTCCTGTCGGGCTTTGCCATGTCCCCGAAGTCGCGCGGGAGGAGGGCGACAGTGTTGAGGATGATGTTGGTGACGGGGTCGAGGAGGCCGAGGCAGAGGCCGCCTTCGCGCATGGATACGGCCAACTGGTCGGCGGCTTCCACCGGCATGTCATGGACAGGCAGCCGGCCGAACGCCTCCTCGTGCAAGTCGAGGAGGAGCTCCAGGAGATCGGCGTCCAAATTCGATTTGTCCAAGGGGGGAGCGTCGCACTCGCTGAACAAGCACGAGAACAGACCCCTGCACTCTCCCGGATCTGACGGCATCGGCTGTGATTCCTGGTGTCCGGCGGCAGCCGAGGGCCACGGCATCGGCCTCACTTTCTGCGGTTGGGCGGCGGCGGATCTAGGGTTCGGTGGCGTGGGATGACAGCACAAGACGATTGAGAGACTGCCGGTGGAGAAAGACTACAACGCAACGCGTCTGGTATGGGCACATAGGATACAACGCGTTTGGTATGAGCCAGAATCTTCTTTTCTTCTTTTCTTTTTTTCTTTTTTCTATATCTATATCTATCTATCTATCTACTTTTTTTAGGGTAATATCTATCTACTCCGTTCCTAAATATAGGGTGTATAGTTTTTGACATGAAAATTAAAGAACATATGTGGACGGAAAATTTCACAAGTTTTGGACGAGATTATACCTGACTAGTTGACATGAGAAAATAGAGAAGCTTGCCTTATATAAGGAAATGTTATCAAATCCCTAAAAAAACTATCTAAACGAGTGGTGAAACGCAATACACCTTATATTTTGGATTTTTTCTCAAAAATATATACACCTTATATCAAGGAACGAAAGGAGTATTAAACAAGCAAACATTTTCTTTTCTAACTGCACCCCGCACAGTGTACACATAATAATCCGGAGTAATTAGAGCCACATGATCGAATCCACTCATTTAGGTCTAACCATAAAGACAACAATAATCCTCATTAAAAATGCGTTTAGCAATTTTAAAGGGCGGATGAAAACTCTGCCATCCGCTTGCCCGCATCAGTTTAGGTACGAGGAAAAATGGCACAATATACGGAAACAACAGGACCGGGGCGGCGGCACATCTTGGGGAATCAGGGAGGAGAAGGATAGGCTTGGCGGCGGCTGAGGAGGTGCTCGTCGACGCGCAGGGTTGGATCGGGGCGCTTCCCCGCGGGCCGCGGCTGTCCTCGCGAAGCCACCTATCCAAAAGCAACGCTGCTCCCCGCCGCCATCCGAGGCGACGCCGCCTGCCCTCCTACCCACGAGCTGCTGCCGGATGGAGGCCACAATTTTGTCGAGGTCGTTGCTGCCTTCGGCATTCGGGGTGTGTCATGGAGATCGAGGCGAGCATGAGGATTTGTGGCCACCGCCATGGTCACCGTACCCCATCGTAGGGCATGGAGCACGCCGTCGACCTATAGCTCGTGGAGATCACCATTGCTCTGCAGGTCGTTGGGTGACCGGACCTTGCCGATGTGGCCCTCCCCGACGACCTTCTCTTCGCCCGGTTGGCTGGCATGGATCTCGCCAC
>NW_021183729.1:0-2027 GCF_002162155.2 Triticum dicoccoides
TTCTAGGTCTACATGAAGATGATGTGCTAAATGGTCCTCTAATATGCAAGTTTTCATAGATGTTTTCATAAATGTAGTAGTAGTAGATGAGTAGCTATGAAAATGTGAAGCTAGTATTTTTTAAATGAAAATATGAAGCTAGTGGCGAGGAAGCAATTACAGTACTTCATTTCCAAAATTACAATACTCACCAGCCAAAATTTAAATAGGTTATGTCCTGCTTTGAAATGGATGAAGTAGCCTGTGTTTTGTAGTAGTAGTTGATAGTTTTGAACCTTTTCGGGCGTTCAATATGTAAAATGATTTTGCAGGGAACTACAATTGGCATGTGTTTTGTCGGAATGGCGATTCATTTCTGTTCCGAAAAATTCCAGGCGCTCGATATGTCCTATTTTTAGAAAAGATCATGCCGGATTTTTTCGAGAATTTCCACATGACTTGTTATAGAATATAGGAAACATCGAGCGTCCTGAATTTACCGGAAAGAGAATTAGACGACATTCTGGCAAAACATCTGCCATTTGTTTATATCAGTACTCGATATATGTAACGGGTTGACTTTTAGTCGATCGGGGCTCCTTTGTGTGACTTTGAATTTGTTCTCGAAGGAAGAATTCCGACTATCATTGTGGGCATCGCTTCTCCTTCTTCTCTTTGTGCTAGACCTTCATAATGCACTATGGGAAGGAGAAGTAGCGACCATCACCGACGGTTGATATCTGAGAGAGAAAGAATAGAATCCCGACTGTTGTCTGGGAGTCGCTTCTATTTCTTCTCCTTGTTCTAGTCCTTTGTAATGCACTAGGGGAAGGACGAGTAGCGATCCTCACCAACGGTCGAAAAACCAGTGAGGGAGTCTCCACCATATATGAGAGAGGAAGAATCCTGATTGTTCTTGTGGGAGTTCGCTTCTCCTTCGTTCACGTGTGCTAGATATTTTGGTGTAATGCACTTGGGAACGAAGGGAGGAGCGATCATCACCGACGGTCGAATATATCAGAGAGGGACTGCCCACAATATAAACCACATGAGATGAGAGTTTTCAAGGAAGACTCGACAGACCGAAAGTCAACCCGTGATAAATAGTGATATGTGTTTTGAGTTCCTGCTAATTGTCGTTGATTTTTAATCTTTGAATTATGAACACATGAAATATTTGACGATGATACGATCCCTGAGTGTGATTACTGTAGCGACGACCGGGGTATGTGTCACCGGCCTCAGCTGGAAAACAGTAGGTTCTTCACCATCAAGCTAGAAGAAATCTGTGATCTTTTTACGGTACGTAATGATGACAAGTACTTTTTTCGTAATTAAGCATGACATGTGCTTCTTTTGTGCTTCTTTTCTTCAACTTGTAATTCTTGTTTTCTACAATTCTACTAGTGCATCCCTTGCCATGCAAGACGGTATGTCTTGAAGAAGCTCGATTTCCAATATAGTGAGAATATGGAAACAACATGGTTACGCTTTTCTGGTTAAGCTCTACAATGCAATGAATCACTCAAATTTTGGTTGCTCAAACGGGCGAGCTATATGCAAGGCATGTGGATTTCATGCGGATATGAAAATAACCTCCGATATTCGTCCTGAAGATGATATTGAAGATAATATTGACATTTGGATGGATGTGGATATGCTTCCAGTTCAACCTCTATGTGAGTTTGTCAAAAAAATTGTTAAATAATTTATATTGTTTATTTAAAAATAGTTGACAGCTTATTTTCATTCTTCAAGAAATGTACAGAAGATAGTAGACAATACCTACTACAGTTATGGTGCAGAACTAACTTGAGAGGAGATAAATTATCTTGTCTCATTTTTAATGATGTTGAGACTTTCAAGAAAGTTATGAAATTAACCAAAATTATGATTAATATGTGCCACTAGTCCACGTGTTGAACTATGGTAACATCCATGGAAATAGCATGGTAATATTTTATTTTTACTATTGTGTCACTAGTCCATCTTTTGCACACATTCTTCTTAAGCTAAACTACATTCCTAAGTATGTTATTGTGATGTTC
>NW_021183730.1:0-1537 GCF_002162155.2 Triticum dicoccoides
TCATCCCCGATGAATCAGACCTGACTCAACTCTAAGCAGTAGCAGGCATGACAAACAAGCATGAATGAGTAGGCACAACAGGGCTCAAACAATTCCTACTCATACTAGTGGGTTTCATCTATTTACTGTGGAATGACAGGTCATGCAAAGGATAAAGGGGTTCAGCTACCGCAGCAAGTAACAGATGAATCGTTGTTGTCCTAATGCAGTAAAAGAGAGCAGGAGCGAGAGAGTAGGATTGTATCGGAATGAACAAGGGGGTTTTGCTTGCCTGGCACTTCTGAAGATAACATTGAGTCTTCATCAGTGTCAACGATCACATCATCGGTATCACGTCTATCGAGAGGGGACAAATACCGGCAATACAGAAAGGAACACAATCAATGCAATGCACAATATGATGCATGCTCATGACATGGCAAAATGAATGTGTGTTGGGCTAATGCAACTAGCAACAGATTAAATGAAGTTGGTTTGAATACAAGATTCAAATTTAAACTCCATATGTGATTATTCAAATGCCATTTAATTGATTTGTGCTAAACAGCAGCTATAAGTTGTTCTAACATGCATGAAAATGGTACAGATGGATTCCTTGAATTTTTCTGATAATTTTTCATATATAAATTATTTAATTTGGAGTTACGGTTAATTTTCTATGAATTTTAGAAGTTTTAGGCATTTTCTGAAATTTCAGAATTAAATTAAATCCAGAAAATGGTTTATTGCGTTAGCGTGACGTCACAGAGGCGTCAGCAGGGCTGACCAGGTCAAACCTGACGTGTGGGGGCCACACGTCAGTGACACTGGGGTTAACCCTGGGTCAAACCCGCACTGACCAGGGTTGACTTGGCTCTAGGGCCCACTGTCAGCGGCTGGTGGGGTGGCTAATGGTGGGGATTAGCGCTAAATAAGCCGCCACGTCAGCCTCGCCGGAGTTCGGCCGGCGACGACCAAACCGCGCGGCGGTGCTTCGCCGGAATGGGCTACACGCGGCGGAAAAGCGCGCGGAGACCACCGGGGCGTAGCCCGTCATCGTCCGCATCCAGTGGAGCATGTGGGATGAGCTGGGGAGGCCGGAGCTCGCCGGAGTGGAGCCCGAGGCGGCGGCCGGAGCTCGGGCGAGGTCGGGGTTGGCGTTCGGGGGCACGGGAGGAGGGGCTGGTGGGCGCTACGGGCTCCTGGGAGCAAACCGAGTGCTATGACGCGCCCAGGCACGAGCTACGGCGTCTGTAGCCACGACGGCGGCATGGCCGGCGGCGGTGAGCTTTCGGGCTCGTGGGGAACGACGCTACAGCACGGGGGCGAGCATAAGTGCTTAGGGGATAAGGTAAGTGGCTCACGGCGAGTCAGACGGTGCAGACGGCGGGGCCGGGGAGGCTCTGGACGCGCCGAATCGGTGGGGTTGATCTCCGGGCACCGGAGATGAAGACGACGATGCTCCGGTCGACTGCGGCCTCCTCTGGTCGCGTGCGTCGCGTGGGTAGCTTCACGGGGTCAGGGCGGAGCTCAGGGATGCATAGTGGGAGCGAGGGGG
>NW_021183731.1:0-1308 GCF_002162155.2 Triticum dicoccoides
CTTGGGCCCATTGGCCTTGTACGACCTAGATTTAGTTTTAGGCTGCCTTGGGACGTCCTCCCACCTCCTTGGCCGCCACCCCTTGCTCCTATATAAGTAGATCCATCTAGTAGCTTTTCCTTGGGATTTGTTTAGTTAAAAGTTAGCCAACGCAACTTCGTGTACTTCGTTTGTGTCCAACGACCAGACCAAGACCGCTTACGGATCCCCACCATTATCAATACCTCATATATATTTGCAATATTCAGATTGCTTTATCATATTCTTGCTCGTTCTTCGATTGCTTGCAGGAATAGACCTTCGTGGTCAGGCTGACCGTGCTTCCGGCATCGTCAGTAACCTCAGGAGATTGGTTTAGCGATTGCTAAGGCGCAACGTCGTGCACGTTTGTAGTCGGTTCGTCAAAGTCGTCTCCACCAAATTGATAGTTATCATCTCATCGAAAGATCGGGACACCCTCGCCTCTATCGAGTGGTATCTCTTAGTCCCTTGGTATGGAACAAATTGTGCCTTTGATTTTGCTTAGCTTGTGTGACCTGCACACTCAAAACACGTTGAGCAACTAAACATTCATACATGTCAGCGTCTTCAGGAGCCATGTATTGCGTCTCATGATCAGAATCATCTCCACCATGTTCTTCACGTGTAATAAGAGCCAATGTCTCCTCATCATAGTCACTAGCGGACTCATATCCACCATCCGCGGTAGCAATCATCACACGCGGAGATTTGCATTCCCTCGCATAATGACCTCCTCCCTTACAACGACGACAAATAATATCACTTGTGTGCCCTGTTGATGCCATGGAAGAAGAAGAACGCTGTGCAGGCCCCGCAGGTGCGCTCTTGGCAGATAATGGTGGTTGTGCCTATTTTCTTGTATCACGGCTGGAGGTGGCACCGGATGGAGGTGCTGGTGCAGTTGAAGTAGAAGATGCACGTGGTGTCCATGATGAAGGTCGGCCTGCAGAAAAATTAGTTCGCCCCAATGCTTGTCGATCCTGCACTTCACGTTCAGCTTTACAAGCAAGATGGAATAAACGAGTGATATTAGTATACTCCTTATAGTCTAAAATGGTCTGAATCTCTCTATTTAATCCACCCAGAAAACGTGCAAGCATAGCTTCATTCTCCTCAACAATACCACATCTAATCATGCCAGTTTGTAATTCCTGATAATATTCTTCTACAGAATTTTTCCCTTGTCTTAAACGCTGCAATTTTTGAAGCAATTCACGTTGATAATATGGTGGAACCCAACGCGTACGCATAGCAGTTTTCAAAGCAGCCCAAGTAGTTGGAATAGGA
>NW_021183732.1:0-801 GCF_002162155.2 Triticum dicoccoides
GCAACAAAGAAAACTAATAAACTAAAAAAGTGTTTTCAAATTTGAAAACTAATGGCACTAACAGAAAGTTTATAATTTTTCTAAAACTAAAAGCAAAAAGAATTAAAAAAATAAAGCAAGAAACAAAAGGAAATAAATAATGCAGAAAACAAAACAAAAAAACTGGAAAAAAATAGGGCTCACCCCTATAATATTTGTTATGACTAACTAAAATTACCAAATTGAGTATAATGATAAAACACGGTAATATTAAATAGCAGGAAAAAGATTGACTCAAAAATCAATTTTTGTAGTAAAGTTATTCATAAACTAGTGATTCGCACAAATTTTAAAAAAATCAAATTTAAACTATTCAAATTTTAAAACTAATGGCACTAACAGAAAGTTTATAATTTTTGTGACCTAAAATAAAAAAGAAATCACTACAAAACTATAGTATTTAGTTCTAAGTAGAAACAAAAAAACAAAAAAAAGTGCCACCTACTGGGCCCCCACGGCCTGAATACGACTAGAAACCCTACCATGGGCCAGGATTCAGGCCCGCGGGAGGCCCAGTAGGCCCACAGGCACAGATTACAGTGTTAGGCCCGAAAGCCTGCTTTAGAGAGGAGCTCGAGAGGGAAGGCGCACCGCACCTTATAAACAGGTGTGCCTCCCTCTCAACTAGCGAGGTGGGACTAAATATTTGGGTTCGGGGCAGCACAGGCCTTTGGTCCCGGTTGGTGGCACCAACCGGGACTAAAGGGAGGCATTAGTCCCGGTTGGTGCTACGACCCGGGACTAATGCCCCCCTTTAGTCCC
>NW_021183733.1:0-3388 GCF_002162155.2 Triticum dicoccoides
CACCTGAGCTTAGCTACTTTCTCTATTTTTCTTGTTCTGGGAACTCCGTGTACACTGTATAAAATTAGTCTACAACATAATCAAATTAACCATCTCATAGCTGCACAATTTTCTTACCGGTCTTGGTAATAGGGGCCCACGAGGTACTTCTGTAAAGTACATACAAAGATGTACTATATATGTGCAAAGTATCAATTCAGTACACCGAATCCTATGACTTGTACCTCTAATTGAGGAGGGGGGAATGTCAAAGCAGTTAAAATAATCCTAAACAATCTGGAAACATATAGCTTTGAATAGACATATATTATTTTGCTGAAGAGTTCAGTCCATGCATGTTTTGCCATCTAATTTTGTGTTTTGGGTTGTATGTCATTGATACTTTTAAGTCCTATGATGATTATAAAAACACCTCGCCCTGCTATTTTGTTATATTAGATGCTCTCCTGCTTTGGCTAAATCAGATAGAGGCTTTAAGCATATTAAATTTAGATAATGACAGTCTTAATTTGGATAAATGAAATAACAAGAGTCCAGACTAATGTGGAACAACTGGTCAAAATATAAAAGTTTGGTTCCTACCGGTTTAGTTAGTGGCCTATATGAATCTTATTTGGACCACAATATTTTTGTACGGTTATTGATTTGCTAGCGTATATTCTAAACTTAATTTTGTTAGCTCCTATCTGGTGTTCTTTCTTATAATATCTTTTTATACGTTGCAAGCTTACTCTGTCACGAGAGTTTCTCCGTGTTTATGAAGAAAAGATTTGCGTTCAGAGCACCTTCGGTATAAGAATTTGTTTTATAATTCTTGTTGGTCAGTCACAAAGCATTAATTTTGGTTTGCTTTATAATTTTTTCAGGAGTAATGGGAAATTATGAGCTCCTACTTGTTTTTATGCCAGCTCTATGTCGTAGTTAGCTGCGACCTTCTTCCCCGCGTGTTCGTGATAATCAGTTAACTTCCAGAGGGAATTGTGATTGTGATTAGTATCTTTAAGATCGAGGGGAACTCTTGACCAACATTTTGTGAGCAGACTAAGAAGTGACCTAATATTGGTATGCAGATCACAGTCATGCCAATTTCAGTGTTGTCTAAATTGATCACGGTGAAACTAATCTGCTATTCTAGATTCAAGTTGAGTCTTGACCTCTACAGATATGTACTTGCTTTTCCTCTCCATAGGTTTCTAGCACTCTGAATGTATCCTATTGGCACATAATTACATCAATTTTCATTGCAAATCAACTTAGAAATCCATTGCCCCCGTACAAAATCAACTTTGAATGGATCATGGCCACGCATAACTTCAGTTTTGGCTGGGTTTTGGAACTGACAAACATCCGTTGTATATGTGTATTCAGGTTAAGAAAAGATATGGTATTCAAACTATTCTGATTTCTCTATTAAATCGAAGATGACAATGACATCGACGAAGGTCTGTATGCTCATGTTGTCAAGTCTGCTTGATTTTCTTCTTCTAATTTTAGCTAGCTCTGCCTGGTGAAAGCATTCTTCCATGCTAAGTAGCCAGTCATTTTGCATTTAGTTTTGTCCTAATATTAATTCAGGTTCTACAGTCTGCTAGGTCATGTTTTTTATTTACTTAAGTTCCCATCTAATTGACTGAATTAGTCACGTATGGGAGAGCAGTCTGAAAGTTATAATAGGGTATGCAATAATAGTGTGATTTATGTTGCTGGAAGTACTGCCAATGCTTTTGTCATTTTTCAGGTTTGCTCTCGGTTCTGTTGGCAAGGGATCTTTGGTCATGCATCCATTGTAGAATGGGAATAGTTGAGCATCAAGGGACAACCGAAATTACTATGATGATATTTCAGGTAGTAATTACTCGAACATAAACTTTTCCCGTTCTTCTTTTTTTCTCCTTTATTTTGGTATGATGATGTGTTGATGCCCCCTGTCATGTAATTATTCCAAGATAGCCTGACTGTAATATTTCTGGGAGAAATATTATTACGAATAGAGAAAGCTTTATTTCAGGCATCTTAATATTTCATATCGTCCTAATATTACAGTCAAGCTATCTTGGATGAAAGACATAGTTCGTGTGAATCATGACCTTCTATGCAATATTTCTTTCTGTGTAATCATTCATGTGTGTATATGTGGGTATGTTTGTTGGTATCTACTCACTATATTATATACCGTGTTATTCAGACATCCCGGGCCCTGCGGGGAGATCAGAGGCTGGCAGTGCATGCAACAGGGCATGTTAATCAGGCAAATTATCATTCAAAGACTGGGTCTATGATGCTTGGGGCGAAGGTCCTATTTCTCTCATTCCTCCCTTCCAATCCTCAACATTCTGGATCATGGATGTAAGCTGTGCACAGTCACATTTTTTTGGTAAATGCATATGAGCAATGAACTTGGGAGCATTTTTATTCTGGTGTTAGTTTGCTTGATCTAAATATATGATGTATTGATCTGTACGCTGATGAACAATTTGGCTGATGCATATTGTTCCTTAGCTGATCCGTCTGACCACTACAGTCATGTGGCTTGATTGGCTTTGTGACTTGATTACATATTGTGGTTCGACCAGATTGGCTTGTGAGATGCGATATTATGGAGGGTAGTCCTATTTTTATTTCAAAAGCTCAGTATTTTTTTTACAATGGATAGCACAACTTAGGCACGCTTCACTTCTTTGCCAACCTGTTCCCAGAATCTTTATTTTAGTTCCTTCCTGCATGAGATATTTTTTATCTTTATGCTGAATGATAGAGTGGAGATGTTAAACTCCTTCATGCTTAGAACATGGTGATAAGGAGAACATCTCTTTTTAGTTATGATTTATTTGAGATGCTTATGTGTAAGAACCCCCCAAAGGAGAAGGCACTCATGGCTCAGTTTGGTGATGAAAGTGACATGATGTTGATGTGTGAACTCGTGGACGAGGGTCCAGTTCTTCAAACGTTGGCTAAAGAAATTGTCGCGCTCGATGAAGAAAGAATTCACTCTCATGATTATGATTCGGAAACTCGTGTCAATGCTACGGACGCGGGAGGTGATTCCGAAAGTTATATCGATGCTACAGGCATAAGTGCTAACTTCGCTGGAGCGGATGCAGCGATTGCCCCGTGTGCTCGGCCATGGAGAAGCAGCCTTGTTACAGACCTGAGGGGTATTTCCGAAACTCGTGTCGAAGCTACTAACACGGATGGTAGTCCTATTAATGCTGATGCAAAAGTAGACACGGGCGCAGCAGCTAGCAGTGGCACCTGTGCTACATTTGGGTGGCCCGAAGGCAGCAGCTCAAGAGATGGGCCAGACAGGCCGAAGAACAGCAGCAGCTGCCCAGTTCAGGAGGGAGCTGCTGGTGGCCTGCGTGGAGGAGCCTTAAGTGGTGGAACAGAT
>NW_021183734.1:0-1159 GCF_002162155.2 Triticum dicoccoides
TATGAGGATGAGGTTGATCAAAATCAACACCACGTGCAGCCACCTGTACCACCACCAGCAGGTCGACCTCAGGTATATATTCGTAATGGTAGGCCTGCACCACCACCTCAGGTACGAGATGATGTCCATATTCCTAAACTGAAATTGAATATTCCACCATTTGAGGGTAGATATGTTCCTGATATATATCTTACTTGGGAGTTAGAAACTGAACAACGATTTACATGTTTACAATATCCTGAGGAGAGACGAGTTGCTGCTGCTGTTTGTGCTTTCACTAGTTTTGCATGTGTATGGTGGTCTGAACATTGTAGATTATATCCTATTCCAACTACTTGGGCTGCTTTGAAAACTGCTATGCGTACGCGTTGGGTTCCACCATATTATCAACGTGAATTGCTTCAAAAATTGCAGCGTTTAAGACAAGGGAAAAATTCTGTAGAATAATATTATCAGGAATTACAAACTGGCATGATTAGATGTGGTATTGTTGAGGAGAATGAAGCTATGCTTGCACGTTTTCTGGGTGGATTAAATAGAGAGATTCAGACCATTCTAGACTATAAGGAGTATACTAATATCACTCGTTTATTCCATCTTGCTTGTAAAGGTGAACGTGAAGTGCAGGATCGACAAGCATTGGGGCGAACTAACTTTTCTGCAGGCCGACCTTCATCATGGACACCACGTGCATCTTCTACTTCAACTGCCCCAGCACCTCCATCCGGTGCCACCTCCAGCCGTGATACAAGAAAACAGGCACAACCACCATTATCTTCCAAGAGCGCACCTGCGGGTCCTGCACAGCGTTCTTCTTCTTCCATGGCATCAACAGGGCACACAAGTGATATTATTTGTCGTCGTTGTAAGGGAGGAGGTCATTATGCGAGGGAATGCAAATCTCCGCGTGTGATGATTGCTACCGCGGATGGTGGATATGAGTCCGCTAGTGACTATGATGAGGAGACATTGGCTCTTATTACACGTGAAGAACATGGTGGAGATGATTCTGATCATGAGACGCAATACATGGCTCCTGAAGACGCTGACAGGTATGAATGTTTAGTTGCTCAACGTGTTTTGAGTGTGCAGGTCACACAAGCTGAGCAAAATCAGAGGCACAATTTGTTCCATACCAAGGGAGTTGTGAAGGAACGTT
>NW_021183735.1:0-1424 GCF_002162155.2 Triticum dicoccoides
TCCTTTAGCACCGCTTTCCACCCTCAGTCGAGCGGTCAAGTGGAACGCGTCAACCAAATTCTAGAAGACATGCTCCGAGCCTCTGTTATCTCGTTCGGAATGGATTGGGAGAAGTGCCTTCCATTTGCCGAATTCGCTTACAATAACAGCTATCAATCTAGCTTGGGTAAAGCCCCTTTTGAAGTTCTCTATGGACGACGATGTCGAACACCCCTTAACTGGTCAGAGACCGGGGAAAGACAATTCTTTGGCCCGGATATGATTCAGGAAGCAGAAGAACAAGTTCGTATCGTTCGTGAAAAGTTGAAAACAGCCCAATCCCGTCAAAAGAGTCAATATGACCGAAAACATAAGGCTATGACCTTTGAGGTTGACGAGAAGGCTTATCTTCGGGTCACCCCTCTGAAGGGAACCCATCGTTTCGGTATCAAAGGCAAATTGGCTCCTCGTTACATTGGACCTTTTCGCATTCTTGCCAAACGAGGAGAAGTTGCCTACCAGTTGGAACTACCTCCGCATCTCTCCAGAGTCCACGATGTCTTCCACGTTTCTCAACTCAGGCGTTGCTTCTCGGATCCTATCCGTGAAGTGGACCACGAAACGCTTGATCTCCAGGATAATCTTACATATCGAGAGTACCCCATTCGTATCCTCGATCAAGCCGAACGTACCACGCGACGTCATAATATCAAGTTTCTCAAGGTTCAATGGTCGCACCATTCCGAGGATGAAGCAACTTGGGAAAGGGAGGATCGTCTTCGACTCGAGTATCCCGCCTTCTTCCCGGAGGAACCCAAATCTCGGGACGAGATTCTTTTGAGTGGGGGTGAGTTGTCACACCCTAGCTAGTCATGCATTAGAGTGTTGCATCATGTTGACTCTTTCATCAGAAACTTGAAATGGGGATCTGTGAAACCCTCAGAACCATTTTGAAAATGACCCAAATAAAAATTTCTCCAAAAGGGTCCAAGAAAATGCTCATGTTGCTCTCTGAAAATATTGGACAGAGATAAAAATCAAACCAATATTTTTAGTGGCTCATGGACATTTATTTTGGGCATTTGGAATAAATGCATAAATATTTGCATTGGAAATATATTAATTATATATATTAATATATGCCCAAATATTATGCCAATTATAAAAGAGCTCTGGAATAATATAAATAGCTCCTGCAAAAATTGGCATAAGTTAAATAAATGATTTAATATATTATTTAAATCAAAACAAATGTCAGAAATTAAAAAAAAGGAAAATATATAACAGGAGGAGCTTACCTGGGCTCCTCCACTGTGCGGCCCAGCCAGCTGGCCGGCCCAGCCGGCAGCCGGCCCAGCCCACCTCCCTCCTCTGTCGTCTTCGTCCCGACAGAGGGAGGGGAGTGTGGCCGGCGCGCGCGCACGGCCACCGCGCCACGCCACCTG
>NW_021183736.1:0-2085 GCF_002162155.2 Triticum dicoccoides
GTAAGTTAAGCAATTTTATACATCTCAATGATTCATAGAACATAACAAACATATACTAGTTCACAGCAAAAGACAAAGTTGTGAGAAGGTTTACAAATCAGGAAAAAACAAGCAAGGCTTCTCTGAGCAAAGGGCCTCCCGGCAGGCTTAAATTTCCTGGAGTTCACTCTAGTTTTTTCTTGTTGCCACCATCCATGGTTAGGTTCTCTCATTCCACAATAACCAATTATAATTGTGGTCTCAGCTGGAATGCTGAACTGAACCATGCAGTGTACTGACCAGGTGAAATTCTTGTGCATTCCACTAAATTTAAGCACAGCTATTTGCAGAAATAAGCAGACCACAATGCCTCTTGTCCGCGCACCTATCCAAAAAACCGCCATGCAGTCGTGCCAGCTAGTCCTCGGTCCATGGATGAACTGGTAGAAAGTGCATTCCAGACTAGGATGTAGTTGTTTTCGCTCGTCCCTACACTGCAATCAAGAAGTAAAACGTACAAATGAACTTCATTTATATTGCGTTGGTCATTCTACCTAGTAACTACCAATGTAGGAATACCTGGAAGATGGGTGGTTAGACGACGGCAACGAGGGATAGCCATCTCATTTTGCACAGTTCTACTAAAACTGAGGTGTGTGCTTTTGATTGCGCGGATAGAAACGATACGGAGACAGACATCCCGAAACGATATGGAGACATACATCCCTGTTTGCGCAAATACGAAATACGGTTATTTAAACAGTTACAGATATTTGCAGTGGCATATGATTAACAACAGCATCTATTGTGTTATAATTGGCACTAGATTGACAGTATGAAGTGTCCTTAAGTAAGTAGCATCACATCACATCAACACTCCCACTAGATTAACATGCAGAACAATAGCATTAGTATTACTGTCATGAGAGTAGCACATGGTCAGTAAATGTGCAATCAAATTTGTGCAGCTCCACTGGGATGAAGCAATGTTAGCGGTGTGAGATTTAAGTGTAACTGCAACAACACAATTCATGGGAAATAAAGCAAGACGGAAGCACTTCATAAAATGGTGGTGGCATTGCTTCAATTTATCGACGGCACTAGACCATTACTTATAGTGACATTAGGTGGCATTGCTTAATGCTTCATGTGATTTTACATTAACGGTAGTGATATGGGCGTAGGGACAACAGGGGAAAAAAGTGGTGAAGTAGATGTGGCTGCCGAGAGCGGCAAACACTCAGGCAGAATGTCTGCATTTTCCCCATTTTTTATCTCCTCGGCGACATTTTCCTATGTGAGCACAGGAAATCTAGACCTGCTCATTCTCATTTGCATTGTCCCCCAACACCCGGCACTTTCTTTCCTTTTTCAACCAAGAGATTGGTCCACTTCCCCCCACCCTTCGACATCCACCATGCTTTCTTCGTCTTTTCAACCAAGAGACCGGTTGGGTAGCCAGTATCTAATACTTTCCCCCGTTTCCTCTTAGAACCAAGTCCTAGATTCATGCTACAACTTTCCCACTTTCTTCCCTGTTTGAACCAACTCTTAGAGTCAACTGTATGAACTAGCTTTACCTCTAATAATAGTAAAAGTCTAGGTGGCTTTGGAATAGCGGACAGAAGTAGAAAAAGATCCACACGAAGGGAGCTGGGGCAGTAGAGCAAGACAGGCTTCAAAGGAATATATACCTGAGGGTCGTCGGCATGTGGCAAAGACGGCGTTGGGAGGCCGCATCTTGGCCATAATACCGCAGGGAGGAAGAAGAGGCCGGAGGCCCTCCCGAGCCGACGCTCTCTCGGAGAGAACAGCATGGCCGCCGATCGGGACACGCGGGAAACCTTTGGTCTCCTCCCTCGCCACCGACGACAGCGTGAACGATGCACCTACACCCCTGCCCCGGTCGAGGTTGTCCGGCCGGATTTGTGACCAGCCGTGAGCTGAGAGAGAGAGTGTGGCCACCTATGTCTTGATTAGATCTGGAGAGCATGAGAGAGTGAACGAGAGGAACCCTAGTAAAGCAAGCGCTAATGCTCCTGCTTATATATAGTGGAGTGATTTTGTTGTACCAGCTTCAAAAAAATGCGCTCCTACGTGTACCCG
>NW_021183737.1:0-1594 GCF_002162155.2 Triticum dicoccoides
GCAAAAAGAATTACTTTTGATTCAGAGATCATTGAAACTCTTTAAACCAGCCTAAGGCAATTCTCGAGCGATCGTTTGGAGGGGGTCGGTAGAATGGCATACTCGGACTTGGATGATGTGGATTACCTTGTTGAAGACAACGTAATGGATGAATTTGCTTATCACCGGAAATGGAAGAGACCCATGGTAGAATGGCACATTGGCGGTGCAAGCTAGGAACAGAATGCAAATGCTAGGAATGATTCTGGTAACTGGGGAAGAACCCAACAATAGGGAGTGAATTCACTGTTTGAGTAGGTCATAGCATGTCGAGGAAACGGAGAGGATCCCCAGTTAATGCCGAAGATAACACCTAGCGCTTGAGCGTGCTCTCAAGAACTTGAGCATTTCCATATTCATCAAGGTTTTACCAACATTCGTGTCAAGGATCCTGGCAACACAACTTGCTACCATGATGAATGATGATGGATGATGCAGATGCAAAGGAAGATAACACCTTCTCAAATTTCACCCCTGGCGGGGCCAAGGAGATAAAATCTGGATGATCGACCGAGAGACATTTAGCACTCCGCTTCTAATGTTCTCCTTGATGTGCTGGGGTAACCCATTCATAGATATGGTTTGATATCTAGAACATCAAGTAAAGGTCGGACTTCGGGAGCAATAGAATCCATAAGAAACAGTTAAGGAGGTAAACCCTACGAAATCCTTATGGGGAGGTGGCCAACTTCCTTAACAAGATACTACAATGATAGGTCTTCCGGCTGGGTGTGTTGGCCACGACATCCACTTTACCGGTTGTCGAGGGACCAATATTATAGTTCTTGGGAAATGTTCCAACCATCATATCTGCCTGAGATTCAGATCTGGTTGGTGTCAGGATATTCCAGACTCATCGAGTCTAGGAAGGAAAATGAAGGTTTGCAACACAAATCGACGAGATGACGTTGCGAGATTCTCGGGAAATGAACTACGATAGCAAGCTCCAAAACATGAGCTGGTTCCGCTACAAACATGTGAACATGTTGTCCCAGACAAGCACGATCACATGGTAGTCTTATAATAAACACTAACGAGTTCTGGTTGGGAACCATCATCGAGGATATCAAAATCCTTGTATGAGGTATACTCTTAAGAAGGAACTTCTTCTCCTTGAACAAATCAATCAGTGGCTTGGTGTGCTAGGATATACGTATGGAATGAAGATGATCAGTCTAACAGACCACAGAATTCTTCGCACGTGCATGACCGACTTGGGATGATTCCAAAAGAGCAAAAACAAACTTTCTCGAATTCACGACGGCAACTTACATCAAAATGCACGTGAATCAAAGGAAGTCACTCCTTTCATCAAACAAGTACTTCATGAGCTAGCATGAAGAAAATGCTTTCAAAAGTTTCCAACACTAACTTAATGTTCAACAACATCATGGAGGAGATAAGGATGTTGTCAATGGGCTCAACAACAACTCATCGGAATTTCCATATCACTGAACTTCCACCATCATGTGAACACGGTGATAGCATTGGTCAGAACCAAAAGATATAATGGTGTATGCTCGAGGGATCAACCACGAGGAAGACAACATTACGA
>NW_021183738.1:0-1320 GCF_002162155.2 Triticum dicoccoides
GAAATGCGCCAAAATCGGCCAAAACTGCAAGTGTTGATGACCTACACGTAAACGCACCTCGGGGATCATTAATCGTGGAAATCGCTCCAGGACCTCAAAAAGGTGAGCAATAGCCCATGAGACGGGTCGAATCAGCCAAAACGGCGAGTGTCGATGACCTGCACGTAATAGGACCTTGTAGTTCAAGAAGCAAGGAAATCGCACAGGGACCCCAAAATGGTGAGTAATAGCCCATGAAACGGGCCAGAATCGGGCAAAACGGAGAGTGTTGATGAATGACACGTAAGCGCATCTTGGGGTTCAGCAACCATTAAAATCGCTTCGGGACCCCAAAATGGTGATTAATAGTCCACGAAACGGGCCAGAATCAGCGAAAATTGTGAGTGTTAATGACCTACATGTAAGCGCACATTAGGGTTCAGTAACCATAAAATCGCTCCAAAACCCCAAATCAATGAGTAATATCCCATGAAACGGGCCAGAATCGGCCAAAATGGCGAGTGTTGATGAACGATACCTAATCACACCTTGGGCTTCGACAACCATAAAAAACGCTCTGGGACCCCAAATTGGTGAGTAGTAGTCCACGAAATGGGCCAGAATCGGCCAAAACAGCGAGTGTTAATGACCTGCACGTAAGCACACCTCGGGGTTCAGTAACAATGGAAATTGCTCCTTACCCCAAAATGGTGAGTAATAGTCTATGAAACGGGTCAGAATCATCAAAGAGGTGAGTGCTGATGAACGATACATAAGCGCACCTTGGGGTTCAGCAACCATAAAAGTCGCTCTGGGATCCCAAAACGGTGAGTAATAGTCCACGAAATGGGCCAGAATCGGCCAAAATGGCGAGTGTTAATGTCATGCACGTAAGCGCACCTTGGGGTCCATAAACCAAGAAAATCGCTTCGGGACCCCAAAACGGTCAGTAATAGTCCATGAAACGGGCCAGAATCGGCCAAACCTGCGAGTGTTGATGACCGATAGGTAAATGCACACCGAGGTTCATCGATCGTGGAAATCGCTCCAAGACCTCAAAACGGTGAGTAATAGTCCACGAAATGCGCCAAAATCGGCCAAAACTGCAAGTGTTGATGACCTACACGTAAACACACCTCGGGGATCATTAATCGTGGAAATCGCTCCAGGACCTCAAAAAGGTGAGCAATAGCCCATGAGACGGGACGAATCAGCCAAAACGGCGAGTGTCGATGACCTGCACGTAATAGGACCTTGTAGTTCAACAAGCAAGGAAATCGCACAGGGACCCCAAAATGGTGAGTAATAGCCCATGAAACGGGCCAGAATCGGGCAAAACGG
>NW_021183739.1:0-1450 GCF_002162155.2 Triticum dicoccoides
AGTGCCATTAGTTTTAAATTTTAAATAGTTTAAATTTGAATTTTTAAAAATTTGTGTGAATCACTAGTTTATGAATAACTTTACTATAAAATTAGAAATTTTTTCTTCTTTGCTATTTATTTTTTATTTATACTTACAATTAAATACTTATAGTTTGATTTTAGGTCACAAAAATTATATTCTTTTTGCTATTGAAGAATATTATAGTTTTATTTTAGTTGATCATAACATAATATTTTAATTGATGGTTTTTTATTTTCATAAAAGTTTTGTAGTATATTCTGTTTGCTATTAATTCATTCTTTGAGCTAAATGACTCTGAAATTGGAAAGCATTTCAAAATGATCTCTGAAAAGGTTGAAAGTTGGCATGGTATCATCATTTCACTCACATAGCATGTTCCAAAAAGTAGAGAGGGTTACGACAAAAACTTGATGCACTTCGTGTACAAAATGGACAATCACTTTCGAAGTATCAAAGTTTCAAACCATAAGACATGAAAGCATTTCAAATGAACTCTGAAAAATTTGAAAGTTGGGATGGTATCATAATTTCACCCACATAGCATGTGCATGTACAAAACGGACAATGGTAGCATGTTCGTCTGTTATAAATTTGGCATGGTATCATCATAATAGTTGCGGGAGAAAGTCTTCACTTTTCTTCGCTTGTGTCATTTGCTTATTGCGCCGTAACCATGGATAATCTTCATTGTTTATCAGGATGCTTGGGTCAGCCTTGACATTGATGGCAGGAATTTCATGAAACTTTTCATAATCTTCAGACATGTCTGTCTTGCCGTCCACTCCCAGGATGTCCCTTTTTCCTGAAAGAACTATGTGGCGCTTTGGCTCATCGTATGATGTATTCGCTTCCTTATCTTTTCGTCAGTGTATCCAAGATTTTTCAGATCCACTGTTGTCATTCCGTACTGTGGGTCTACCTGTACCCCGCCGCCTAACAGATTGACCCATTTGCACTTAAACAAAGGGACCTTAAAATCAGGTCCGTAGTCAAGTTCCCATATGTCCACTATGTAACCATAATATGTGTCCTTTCCGCTCTCGGTTGCTGCATCAAAGCAGACACCGCTGTTTTGGTTGGTGCTCTTTTGATCTTGGGCGATCGTGTAAAATGTATTCCCATTTATCTCGTATCCTTTGTAAGTCAATACAGTCAAAGATGGTCCCCTGGACAACAAGTACAACTCATCACAAACAGTGTTGTCACCTCTGAGACGTGTTTCCAACCAACTGCTGAAAGTCCTGATGTGTTCACATGTAATCCAGTCGTCGCACTGCTCCGGGTGTTTGGAGCGCAGACTGTTCTTGTGTTCATCGACATACGGGGTCACCAAGGTAGAGTTCTGTAGAACTGTGTAGTGTGCTTGAGACCAAGAATATCCGTCCCTGCATATTATTGAGTCTCTTCCAAGAGTGCCTTTTCCAGT
>NW_021183740.1:0-1522 GCF_002162155.2 Triticum dicoccoides
CGGAAAAAAAATTGCGGGCCGGGCGAGTATGCGGGCTCTATTCTGGCCGCGCCCGAGCCCGTATACTCGCCGGAATTTTTACGGGCCGGGCGTTTTGCGGGGTCTGCTAGAGTTGCTCTTAGTTTCTCCTCTACTGCAACATTGCAAACTCTAGAAGTTTCTCTGCTTCGCCTTTACAGTAGAAGAATGTCCCGGTCCAACTTCAGACTGAGGCACTAGCCGAAATGAGTGGATAATAGTAGCCAGATGGCCTGTTCTCACGATGCATGCAAGTGATCAATTATCCCTAAATATTTGCTCCATTCTTTTATATCCTGTTCATGCAACCACAGTGCATTAATCCCTAACGCCTGAACAAGAAAGTTTGGTACTGTACGTGACCATCTATCAACACTGCTCATGACCAGATCATCCTGTATAGGGAGCAAGGGGAACCAGTAGTCGGGATGAGTTGTGTGCATCTTCTCCAACGTTCACAAGCCCGGCAGTACTGTTGTACTGTTTGTGCCCTGCAAGTTAAATGTGCTTTCAAATTCGATTCCCTCTGTGACTCGATACTTTGAAATAAATTTTGATTAGATAAATGTCTTCAGTAGTTTTAGTTACGTTCTCTATACAACTAGCGATGGTTTATATGATTAATTCAGAACAGTGTTAATGTTAGAGACTCTTACTCATTATTTTCAGTAGCAGTTTTAGTTCTGCATTCGCCAATTAAATAAAATTATCTATAAATTATTAACTAATAGGCTGACTATGCACGTATCAGATTCTTTGTTTCAACTGTCTCCTACACTGATACTAGTAAGTGTGCACGTGCAACATACGTTTTATAATCTATAATAAAAAATATCTATTTTGAATTTTCTTAATTATCTTTTAGCAATTTTTTTTACCAAGCCACTTAAATATGTCCTATGCACAACGACGTGAGCGCGTGTAACACATCTTCACTTAAAATTCACGATCACATGGACGTATTGTAATTAATTACAAAAATACTTACTAACAAATAGTATCCTCTACAGTTAATTCTATGATGGTTCTCTTAAAGGTGAATCTATCTATGTGATCTGTAATGCTTCGTACTTTGTTCCATTACTCGGATATTGTTTAGAGCTTCATTTCTTGCATACTTCAAAATATGTATCTCAATCGGATCCTTTGTATCATCCCTATATGCACGGGTTGTCCACGAATCCTCATATCCATCTCAAATATGAGGAGGATATGAGGGCACGCACCCAGGCTCCCTCTCTCGACCCCGTCCCTCCCCTTCGTCCCTACCTCCAGCGGACTCACACCTCTGCTCTTCCCCTCCCCTTCCCGTCAAATCCGGTCGACCAAGTGCACGAGAAGGCAGTCGAGCTCATTGTTAGAGTTATATTGGTGATGGCCTTTGGCCTTTTGGCATCCTCTTATACATATATATGATGGCTTTGGCCTTCCAGTAATACAAGTTGCATAATCATAACATGGTAACAGAGCTTAGGTTCCTCTTCCGACGCCGCAACTCGTCTTC
>NW_021183741.1:0-1087 GCF_002162155.2 Triticum dicoccoides
CTATGCTTAGAGTCGTGTCAGGTCTGGTTCATCTGGGTGATGGGCTAGAGTGAAATGTTTATGTCGGTAATGAGAGTGGTGTGGTGAACACGATTTGGTAAAGGTATCGATGAGAGGCCATGTAGGAGTACATGGTGGGTTGTTTCATTGAAGCCGACCTTAAGCACTGAGATCTGTATGCGTGATTTAAGATACAGCTACTACCATGCATTGGGCCCTGAAATATGACCCCGCTCGACTTCTTATTCACCCTAGCTCTCTGTCCAGGAGTTGCAAGTAGTTTCTGGTGTTTGTAGCCTACTGGAGGCCGTGGACAGCGCTGACCGTAGGGGTGGGCTGTGATGCGGTAGGTACGTGGCACGGTGTACTGAATACCCGTTAGGTATCTCAGGAACCCTGTTCACATCGTTCGGGGCCGTATGGGAAACCTCGGTCGGACTCCCTGCGGATGGAACCTGAATAGGCAATAAACCTGGACTAGAGGCTTAAGTGTTTAGGTAGGTCGTGGTCTACACCCACGTCGGCTTTCGCTTGAAGTCTGCCGAGCACATGTCGTGTGCAGACGCTAAGTGGTGGAAACATGTATGAAGAAGTACACCCCTGCAGGGTTATCATAATCTATTCGAATAGTCGCGTCCGCGGTAAAGGACTACTTGGTTGCATATACAGTTCATAGACAAGTAAATGGAAACTGTTAAAAGCCTCAAGATAAGTGTGAGTGCCGAGGATGGCTCTTCCGTAGGAAGACGGAGGTGGATCCTCGGTAGTGTATTGAAGTGGTGAGTAGTGGACTCGTGTGCGCAAAACCATTTCAAGTTGGAGTATCGTAGGATAGCCTAGCCAAGAGTCAAAGCTGGCTTGCTGCAATAACTCCACCAACCCTTCTTGATACTAAGCATGTATGTAGGATCTGATGTAAGTCTTGCTGAGTACCTTTGTACTCATGTTGCTATAATTTACATTTTTACAGAAGACGCTGCAACCCCTTCTGATGGGTTCTATGTAGACGTTGACATCAACGAGTAGGCTAAAGACCCAGGTGGTGACCCTGAGCTTGTGAAGGACCACGTAGTATAGCTAGGCTTTC
>NW_021183742.1:0-2037 GCF_002162155.2 Triticum dicoccoides
ACATGCTGGTCAAGGCCCCGAGCAGGCCATGACCAAGGTCTCCAGGATCTGCGCTGGCATGGCTGATGGCCATGGGATGGTTCACACATGGGTGACAAGCACGGCAGCCGTGACGAAGGTCCTCGAGGTGGACACAGCCGCCCCCAAGACGAATTTCGCCTTCTGCACAATCGTTCACCGGATGAGGAGGAGGGGGCGGCCACTGCTTCCTCCACTGTGTTCGCATCCGACACCTGGCTGCTCGCTGGACAGGTGTGAACAATTTCCCCTCTCTAAACCATGTAAGAAGAATTTTCTTGCTTCAAAGAATTTTGAGCCTTGTAAAACTGTTGGAGGTTTCTCAGGGTGCTATTATATGTAGATCTATTATGTGTGCCTTTGTTGGCCTATTGAACAACTGTTTGCTGCTTTGCATGGGTTAAAAATGTGTTTTTGTTTTACACTTGTGTGCTCTGTGCTGACCATTGTGCAATGGCTATCTGTGACGTTGATCATCAGAGCATGGTGCCATGATTAATTAATCTAGGCATGTTTTAGTGTGTGTATGTAGGGTAGGATACCATTTTCCCTGCTGTTTAGTTGTGTTCCGAGCCGGTCCATTTTTTGGTTTTTGTTCTAGGGAGGGCGGTTTCCTGTTTCCTGTTGTTTGGCCTTTGTTCTAGGGAGGGAGGTTTCCTGTTTCAACACGCCAGCTTAGTTACGCAAAGAAGACTGCAGACTTGCAGAGTTTCAGTTTGCGTGGATTTTAGTAATCGAGGTCATCAGTGTATAACCAGTTCAGATCTCGCTGATATTGCTCCACATGAATGGATAGACACATTCCTTGCAACTTGTTAGCTAGCACGGTTGTGAAGTTGCTAAATATTTGAAGGTGCCCACATAAAAAGAGGTCCTCTTATAACATACTTGTATGTGATGTTTTTTCAGCATCCTCCTTGCCGACATTAGTCGTACACTACCTTTTTGGTACCCGTTTAGGTTTATTTGCACCCATATGACTGCAAGTCGCAGTTAACCATAATGTGCTACAAATTATTTCCGTGTGTTGCCAATATTCCTTTATAACTCATTTTACAAACACCTGATTGGTAGGTCACCAACTTGGCCGGCACAGCACCGTGAAGAGACTCCGGCAGCCGGCCCAGTGATCCCCAATTACCCATCTTGCTGGCTAGCATGCCCAATGATTTCCTCAATGTAAGTGTCTATTTTTGAGTTGTTATTTGGATTCGGCAACATGAAATTACATAATTTGTCTGTTGTATGAACGAATTTATCAAGGTTGAACTACTAGACGTGTCTAGGAGTTCTTCCTGCATTCATGCATTGCTTGTTTCTCTCTTCAAGTGTTGGAGTTAACCTTGTTATGTTGGCCTTGTATGTTTGATTTGGTATCTCTGGTGCCAACATTTGGAATGTTTTAATTAGTAAGTGAGATAGACAATCTTAAATTCTTAGGATGGAATTGATCATGTTACCTGACATCCTATATGGTGTACTAGTTTCCTATCTTGTCATGCTATTTGAGGTGACACCACATATAGTTTGGACTCGATGTTAACTGATCAAAAACTGGGATTGATGAATGGAATTTTGTTGAATGTTCTGCTACTGTCTAAAATTTCGAGAGAGTTGCATGTATGTTTCCCTCTGAAACTCTCTTCTATACATTGCCATCTCATGAAATGTCTATCTTTGTAGCTTTTTCTCGCTGTGGTCTTTGTATGCTAGTCTGCATAAATTCATATAAAGCGATGCCACTGTTTCATAGGCTCCCGTTTCTAGATATTGGCGAGTCATGTATAGAGAGCACGAGTGCTTTGTAGATTAATGATCTTCGGTTCTTATTTTTGTGCAAAGGATTTTCAGCTTTAAGCATTTTAAGTATCTTTGAAGCACTGTTATTTCCTCTAGTGTTTGCCTTGATTTGTTTGAACCACTTACATGAAACCCCTGATGCAATTTTTATTTGTCCTGCTTCTGGAAACAACTAAATGTACTTTGTGTGGTTCTTTCTTAATTTCATTTACTAATCAG
>NW_021183743.1:0-768 GCF_002162155.2 Triticum dicoccoides
CAACAACAGCAACACCAACACCAACAACAGCAACAACAACAACAGCAACAACAACAGCAACAACAACAACAGCAACACCACCAACAGCAACACCAACAACACCAACAGCAGCAACAACAACAACAACAGCAACAACAGCAACACCAACAACAAGAACAACAACAACAACAACAACAACAACAACAACAACAACAACGACAACAACAACACCAGCAGCAAAACCACCACCACCACCAACAACAACAACAGCAACAACCACTACTAGGAAAAGGGCTATAGATGGCGCACCACACCCACGGTGCGCCATTAGTAACCTTGGCCACCACTTCCACCGAATGCACCCCCCCCCTCGTGGATCGCCTTTTCAGTTTTTAAAAAAAATAAACAAAATGATAAAAATGTCAAAAAAATAAAAGAAAATAAGTTTCCCATGTGATATGTGGCCTAGTTGTTGGGAAAATTAGCAAATATGAATTTTGACTTCATTTGCAAAATCTCGCGAGAATTTGTAAAAATGGGCATAACTTTTGCATACTAACTCGGATGAAAAAGTTTTTTATATGAAAAATCATCTACTCGAAAAGTTACATCCAAATTTAACAGAAAACCTAACAGCAACAACAGCAATAACAGCAACAGCAGCAACACCAACAACAACACCAGCAACAACGGCAATAGCAACAACAGCAACATCAACAACAGCAACAACAATAACAACAGCAACAACAACAATAGCAGCAACAGCAACAACAACAACAGCATAAACAA
>NW_021183744.1:0-1417 GCF_002162155.2 Triticum dicoccoides
TTACTCACCGTTTTGGGGTCCCAAAGCGATTTCCATAGTTGTTGAACCCCAAGGTGCGCTTACGTGTCGGTCATCAACACTCGCAGTTTTGGCCGATTCTGGCCTGTTTCGTGGACTATTACTCACTGTTTTGGGGTGCCAGGGTGATTTCCATGATTAACGAACCCTGGGATGCGTTTACGTGTCGATCATCAACACACGCGGTTTTTGTCGATTCTGACATGTTTCATGTACTATTACTCACCGTTTTGGGGTCCCAAAGCGATTTCCATGATTGTCGAACCCCCAAGGTGCGCTTACGTGTCAGTCATCCACACTCATGATTTTTGTCGATGCTGACCAGTTTCATGGACTATTACTCTGTTTTGGGGTCCCGAAGCGATTTCCATTGTTGTCAAACCCCGGGGTGCATTTACTTGCCAGTCATCATCACTCACAATTTTGGCCAATTCTGGTCTGTTTCCTAGACTATTACTCACCGTTTCGGGTCCCGAAGTGATTTCCATGACTAACGAAACCCAGGGTGCGTTTACGTGTCGGTCATCAACACTCGTAGTTTTTTGCTGATTCTGGCCCGTTTCGTGGACTATTACTCACTGTTTTGGCGTCCGGGAGTGATTTCCACAATTGATGAACCGCAAGGTGCGTTTACGTGTCGGTCATCAACACTCGCTGTTTTTGTTGATTCTGACCCGTTCCATGGACTATTACTCAATATTGGGGTTCCGAAGCGATTTCCATGGTTGTCAAACCCTGGGGTGCCAACACTCGTAGTTTTGGCTGATTCTTGGCCGTTTCGTGGACTATTACTTACCGTTTTGGGGTCCCAAAGCGATTTCCATGGTTGTCGAACCCCAAGGTGCGCTTACGTGTCGGTCATCAACACTCGCAGTTTTTCTCGATTCTGACCCGTTTCATGGAGTATTACTCAATTTTGGGGTCTCGAAGCGATTTCCATGGTTGTCGAACCCCGGGGCGCGTTTACATGTTGATCATGAACACTCAGAAATTTGGCCAATTCCGGTCCGTCTGTTGGACTATTACTCACCATTTTCGAGTCCCGAAGTGATTTCCACGCTTAGCGAACCCCGGGGTGTGTTTACGTGTCGGTAATCAACACTCACAATTTTGGCCGATTCTGGTCCATCTCGTGCACTATCACTCAGCATTTGGGGTCCCAAAGTGATTTCCCCGATTGACAATCCTCGGGGTGTGTTTACATGCCCATCATCGGCACTCACAGTATTGCCCAATTCTGACCCGTTTCATGGACTATTACTCACCGTTTTGGGGTCCCGAAGCGATTTTCATAGTTGTTAAACCCCAAGGTGCGCTTGCGTGTCGGTCATCAACACTCGCAGTTTTGGCCGATTCTGGCCTTTTTCGTGGAATATTACTCACTGTTTTGGGGTCCCGG
>NW_021183745.1:0-1316 GCF_002162155.2 Triticum dicoccoides
CCGTGAACAACTACTTCCCTCGACGACTCGAACCGCTCCGAAAACGCACGCTTCGAAGGTATAACCCCGAGACGACCTTCCGAGAACGAATGTGGGTTGTATGAGATGCTCGAGTTTTGCACCGTGATCGAATCGTCCTTGCGATGCCCCTCTTTTGCCGTGCCACCGTCCCGTGGGAACCCGGAAGCCGGGATCACCCCACCATCTTGCATGTCACGCTCTCGTCACTTTTCCTTTTGCACCGGTATCTCCATGAGCTATCGGGACCGGAGTGTTGCCGTGGCACCATTTTGTTTCGCCGCCGTGGCACCCTTTTTGTTCCGCCATGGTGACCAAATGCTTCATAACATGCTCATATCAACATTTTCATAAAATTGCATAAAACTTGTATATGTCATCCGCATCATGATAACAACATTTAAAATGTTTAAACTTGTTGTTGCATTAAATTGCTAAATGCATATGGGGATTTACCGGATTTGTTGTTTTTATATCCGGCCATATTTAAATTGTTTAGACGGTATAGTTTATATTATGCTTCCCCTCTTGCCATGCTTAACAACATTTAATATTGTTGGGTACATAAACGAGATCAAACTAAATAACTTGTTGTGGTGTTTCGTCAATATGCAACTCATTGCATATTGATCTCCACTTAATTTGTAGAACTGCTTGTGCACTTTGCCATGCCATGCTTCATTAAACCGGACATGCATCATACTCGTTTGTGCATCATGCCATGTTGATGTGTTGGTTATTTACTATGTTGTGTGCTTCTTTTCCGGTGATTGCTTCTTCGGGTTGGTTCCGATAACGTTGCGTTTGTGAGGATCCGTTCGACTACGTCCGTTTATCTTCTTCATGAATTCGTTCTTCTTCCTTGCGGGATCTCAGGCAAGATGATCATACCCTCGAAATCACTACTATCTTTGCTATGCTAGTTTGCTCGCTCTTTTGCTATGCCATTGCTACGATGCCTACCACTTGCTTGTCAGCCACCCAAATTGCCATGTTCAGCCTCTAACCCACCAATGTCCTAGCAAACCGTTGTTTGGCTATGTTACCGCTTTGCTCAGCCCCTCTTATAGCGTTGGTAGTTGCAGGTGAAGATTGAAGTTTGTTCCTGGTTGGAACATGGAGATGCCGTTCCTTGTTGGAACATTTATTTGCTTGTTGGGATATCACAATATATCTTACTTAATTAATGCATCTATATACTTGGTAAAGGGTGGAAGGCTCGGCCTTATGCCTGGTGTTTTGTTCCACTCTTGCCGCCCTAGTTTCCGTCATATCGGTGTTATGTTCCCGGATTTTGC
>NW_021183746.1:0-1918 GCF_002162155.2 Triticum dicoccoides
TATGTTACTAAGCTCGAGAACAATCTTGCTTTTCAGGGCAAGACGATATGATCAATAGAGCAAGGATTTGAAAAAATCCTAACTCATCGATCGAGGAGTGCACCAGAAATAAGGACTAGGTAGCACAATCAATCTTGGGGTGACGATTCAATAATCAACACGCTAAGAATGAGGTTATCGTCCATTTAACTACCAAGCAATAGAGTTGCTAGCAGTATTGATTTCACACACCACGATTCACTTGTCGGCATTCCGGTTACGATAACACAGGAACCGAGGAATGAACAATGATGGCGAGAAGTATCACTGTGTCAAGAGTTCATAGGATGGTGTGCAATTCCTATAACAATCTCGATATAAAAGATGGTAATACTCCAAGGTAGAACAGAGCAAAAGCTGGATTGGCATTTGATCGGCGAAGCACAACTTCTTTGACCCAATCCTGGATATGGAAGAGGTACTGGAGTTTGTTTCTCCTAGTCATTCTGAATGGAATGGCTTGACGGACCACAAGAGTAATAGGCATCGATGAACGAATGCACACATAATCTTGACTATCAATTGATAGACGAGGGTCAGAAGACAACTAAAGAGGGACAACTCAAAGGAACATATAATTTTCTGAGTTGTGGATGCATAGATTAGTATGTCGAACCAAGTTCAACATATTTCTTCCGGATAACCCATGCAGAAAGGTAGAACTGGCAGAGTCACGTTTTATGAATGGAGAACTCCTCAAGAATAATCATGTTGTGATATTTCAGTTCAACGAGGAACTTCTGCCATAAGTAGTTCATGGTATCTGGAAGAAGAAGATACCACGGACTTCAGGGACTATCGCAAAGGTTACTAATATCCTAAAGGCGCTAGCAATTACTATCAACATGAAGTAAGTAGAGTGAATCTCGGGTTCAAGAACCCAGGAATAGAATACCTACTACTAAGTAGCATCACGGGATGCTTTCGGGAATGATGGCCAGAATCATCACGCTGGGAACACAAATCATGGCTAAATTACTAGATGATCCCCTAAGACACCTAGGGTCATAATAATATCTCCAACATATATGTCAATGTAACGGAGTACCTCAACTCACTAATTAGTGTGGTTAATCTGGCCCATGGGAACATTGAACCGGGAAGAAAGGATTTGCAAATGCATCAGACTACTTAGAAACCTGGGATGACTCGGACAGCATAACGGCTGTAAATGCTCAAAAAAGACTTGAGACATTTACAAAAATGGTGGCATAACCACTCAGAAGCACAATATCAAGGTTTTGAGATCAACAATTAACATACGGAAGTAGTAGGAACTGAACTGAAGCTTAATCCAACAATCTATAAGTCTGCGGACTAGTAATACGTGATCTTGATAGAAAGAAGAGATAGCCTAGCTCTTAATCCCCGTAGGAAAGATAAGATGATGACTCTGATCAGAAGGCCATGAGGTATAAGAAGTAAAAAGAGCCTTACGTTCCATCCCACAATCAATTCCCTTATATAACTAAAGAATTTCTAGACTCAACTTCGACCAGTTTGGCTTGGTAATCCTACAGGCAGTCAAGCTCTGATACCAACGCTGTCAGGACCCCGACTCAATGCCACATCGATCTAGCATGTAACACCTCATATCACTTTGCGGCCTCACGCACGGTATTCCCACGGGTGTCGCCTTACCTTTGCCCGGGACCGTTTGCGCCTTTTGGCACACGTATATGACAGTGTCGCTAGCATCCATATGATAAGGAGCCCGGGCTGACATGGCTAGTCGTAAACCCAAAGTGGCACAGACTTACAGGGACAGGCATCCATGACCCAGCATCGAACGTGTCGGTCATCAGCGAGTGAGTCCAGGCTGTAGCACTGGGCTAGCAGGACTCCGGTGAACCGGGCTGTAGCGGGCTAACAGGACTCC
>NW_021183747.1:0-1039 GCF_002162155.2 Triticum dicoccoides
CCGCGAGGTGGGGTGATGCCTCCTACATCACGCCAAACCATCACGTCTGGCAGAGCAGATCTCACAGGATAGAGATCGCGCATATCTGAGAATCCAGCTTGCACCGCCGGTGCAAACCGAGTCAAAGTGGCCCAGTGGTCAGCACGGGTATTGAAGAGCTCTAACCTCAAGGCCCGATTTTCACGGTCCTTATCCTCGAGCATCTCAGCAGTGGTGCGAGTCCGTGAATCCTCCTGGGTGGGGTCAGCATAGATAGCCTGGAGATACCCTTGTGCTCCCGGAAGTGATCCTGGCATATACCGGAAATCAGAGTCCCGAAATAGACCAGATCTGACTCGCATAATGGTCATCATAGAGTAGGCGGCGTCCTGCACAGCCATCTCAATAGTAACCCCGAGTCCATAGGAGCAGTGAAGAGGCTCGGTGGATCCAGGATAAGATGGAAATATCCTGACAGTGCAGAGATACTGGCTTTGATTGACGTCCCGAAATTGCTCTTCGACCGTGTACTCAGGATACCAGCGGTATCCAGCCTCAGTCATTACCCTGACCAACTTGGCAGTGTGGCCGGGTACATCTAGGCATCGAGTCAGGCGAACCACTTGATTGAGGTCGCGAGTGGCCATCTGAAAGCACAATCATAATGCAAGGGCATTAGAGTTTCTAGCAAAATTTCGGCAGCATAACAGCTGTAAATGCTCAAGAAGGATTTTGAGACATTTGACAAAGGATTTCATACACACTCAACATCATCATATCAAAGTTCTGAATCCATTCTAACAACATAATGTGGTAGTAGAACTGAACTAGGCTTGTATCCATCAAACTTATAAGGTACTACTGATTAGTAACACGTGATCCTGATAGAGAGAATAGATCCTAATTCCTTAACCCCCGGTAGAAGAATGGACTGACTCAGATCAGAATGTCATAAGATAAAGGAGTAAAAAGAGCCTTACGTTCCATCCCACAAACAATTCCCCTACATATAACTAAAGAATTTCTAGACTCAACATCGACCAGTTTGGCTTGGAGAACC
>NW_021183748.1:0-1603 GCF_002162155.2 Triticum dicoccoides
GACATGTTTCTCGTTTATGGAGGAGACGAAGAGCTTGTCGTAAAGGGTTACGTCGACGCTAGCTTCGACTCAGATCCGGATGACTCTAAGTCACAAACCGGATACGTGTATATGTTGAATGGTGGAGCAGTAAGCTGGTGCAGCTGCAAGCAGAGCGTCGTGGCGGGATCTACGTGTGAAGCGGAGTACATGGCAGCCTCGGAGGCAGCGCATGAAGCGATTTGGGTGAAGGAGTTCATCACCGACCTAGGAGTCATACCCAATGCGTCGGGGCCAATCAAACTCTTCTGTGACAACACTGGAGCTATTGCCCTTGCCAAGGAGCCCAGGTTTCACAAGAAGACCAGGCACATCAAGCGTCGTTTCAACTCCATCCGTGAAAATGTTCAAGATGGAGACATAGAAATTTGCAAAGTACATACGAATCTGAATGTCGCAGATCCGTTGACTAAACCTCTCTCGCGAGCTAAACATGATCAACACCAGAACTCTATGGGTGTTCGATTCATCACAATGTAACTAGATTGGTGACTCTAGTGCAAGTGGGAGACTGTTGGAAATATGCCCTAGAGGCAATAATAAAAGTATTATTATATTTCATTGTTCATGATAATTGTCTTTTATTCATGCTATAACTGTATTATCCGGAAATCGTAATACACGTGTGAATACATAGACCTCAATATGTCCCTAGTGAGCCTCTAGTTGACTAGCTCGTTGTGATCAACAGATTGTCATGATTTCCTGGCTATGGACATTGGATGTTGTTGATAACGGGATCACATCATTAGGAGAATGATGTGATGGACAAGACCCAATCCTAAGCATAGCACAAAGGTCGTTTAGTTCGTTTGCTAGAGCTTTGCCAATGTCAAGTATCTCTTCCTTAGACCATGAGATCGTGTAACTCCCGGATACCGTAGGAGTGCCTTGGGTGTATCAAACGTCACAACGTAACTGGGTGACTATAAAGGTGCATTACAGGTATCTCCGAAAGTAGCTGTTGGGTTGACACGGATCGAGACTGGAATTTGTCACTCCGTATGACGGAGAGGTATCTCTGGGCCCACTCGGTAATGCATCATCATAATGAGCTCAAGGTGACCAAAGTGTTGGCCACGAGATCATGCACTACGGTACGAGTAAAGTGACTTGCCGGTAACGAGACTGAACAAGGTATTGGGATACCGACGATCGAGTCTCGGGCAAGTAACGTACCGATTGACAAAGGGAATTGTATACAGGGTTTGATCGAATCCTCGACATCGTGGTTCATCCGATGACAACATCGAGAAGCATGTGGGAGCCAACATGGGTATCCAGATCCCGCTGTTGGTTATTGACCGGAGAACGTCTCGGTCATGTCTACATGTCTCCCGAACCCGTAGGGTCTACACACTTAAGGTTCGATGACGCTAGGGTTATAAAGGAAGTTTGTATGTGGTTACCGAATGTTGTTTGGAGTCCCGGATGAGATCCCGGACGTCACGAGGAGTTCCGGAATGGTCCGGAGGTAAAGATTTATATATGGGAAGTCCTATTTTGGCCACCGGAAAATGTTCGGGATTTTTCGGTATTGTACCGGGAAGGTTCTAGAAGGTTC
>NW_021183749.1:0-1677 GCF_002162155.2 Triticum dicoccoides
GGGGAGAGGGAGTGGCGTCGTGGGGAGAGGAAGTGGGTGACGGGGTGGTTAGGGTTTCGGGGGGAATGGATAAGGGGAGGGGGGTGGCCGGTTGGGCCTGCGCCCGAATGGGCCGGCCAACTAGGCCAGTAGGCCGTGGGAGGGGGTTCCCTCTTTTTTTTGTTTTGTTAGTTTCTTTCTTTTATTTATTTTCCTTTTCTGTTTTTATTTATTTTAAAATACTTAGGCAGTTTATAAAATTGTGTTTATTACACCATATTGACTTATTCTAAATATGGCATCTCCCGAACACTTTTGTTTTAAATTTCGAAAAACTTTTATTGTTTGCTTTGATTTTGAAATTTGAATTCGAACGGGATTGAATCATCGCGAGGTTTACAACAGTAAGAGTGGTGATGAGGCATCATTAGCAGAGGTTACTGTAGCTTGATTATCCGGGCGTCACACGGCCACAGTCGTAGACGCGCGAAGGGCAATCCCTGTAGAGGGAATTTTTCGGATACTTCTCCATCACCAAAAATTATGAAAAAATACCATCGTTCCTATAGCACATGTGCCCACGTCGTGCAAAAAAACTCATGATTTTATCGCGCTACGAGTATTTAGTAATATTGACGCTGCATCGTTACCGCCGAACGTCTACTACCATGTCATCGCCGTCCGTGAGGGGGGGCCACGCCTCGGAGACGCGTCCCGCCTCTTCGGACATGCCACCACACCACCCCGCATGTATGAGGGCCCGGTGCGACGCTCCGGTGGCATTGCTACCCCCCTAGTGCCCCCGTCCCGCCTAACCCTGTAGCATTTGACCACGAGATCTAACCCTTTGACTTTGCACGGACGGGCTTTGACCAGTGGACCTCCCCACCCGGTTGTGTTAGGTCAGCCAATAGGAACACTTTGGAGCAACATTTGGGCCAGACCCACAGTAAGATCCCCTCCGTGTAGACCCCACGCGTCCGTTTCCCCCCTCTAGGTGTCGGCGGCGGCGCCGTCCGTGAGGGAGGGCACACCCCGGACACGCGTACCGGGCGTTTGCAACCGCCACAACATTTCCAGACTTGTGAGAGGCCGCCTACGCAAGATTTGGCGGCATGCTAGCCCCCGGAGGCCGCCGGCCACAACCGTAGACGCGCGAAGGGCAATGCGCGTAGAGGGAATTTTTCGGATACTTCTCCATCACCAAATATTATGAAAAAAATACCATCGTTACTATAGCACATGTGCCCACGTCGTGCAAAAAAATTCAAGATTTTATCGCGCTCCGAGTATTTAGTAATATTGACGCTGCATCGTTACCGCAGAACGTCTACTACCGTGTCATCGCCGTTCGTGAGGGGGGTCCATGCCCCGGAGACGCGTCCCGCCTCTTCGGACATGCCAGCACACCACCCCGCATGTATGAGGGCCCGGTGCGACGCTCCGGTGGCATTGCTACCCCCCAGTGCCCCCGTCCCGCCTAACCCTGTAGCGTTTGACCACGGGATCTAGCCCTTTGACTTTGCACGGACGGGCTTTGACCAGTGGACCTCCCCACCCGGTTGTGTTAGGTCATCCCATAGGAACACTTTGGAGCAACATCCGGGCCAGACCCACAGCAAGATCCCCTCCGTGTAGACCCCACACGTCCGTTTCCCCCCTCCAGGTGCCGGCGGTGGCGCCGTCCGTGAGGGGGGG
>NW_021183750.1:0-1305 GCF_002162155.2 Triticum dicoccoides
ATAATGATGCATATGTAGTTAGTTCTGATGTAAGTCTTGCTGGGTACATTTGTACTCACGTTTGCCTATTTTATGTTTTTGCAGAGAGACTTCAGTCTCACTAGTAGTTCCACATGGACTTCGACGTTTAGCTTGTTACCTCAGCTACGATCTTGTGCCCTCGGCAGGATTTGGTAGATAGTCAGGCTTCTCAGCCTTTTTCATTTATAGATGTCTGTACTCAGACATGATAGCTTCCGCTTGTGCTTTGATTTGTATGCTCTGAATGTTGGGTCATGAGACCCATGTTTGTAATATCTCGCTCCTCGGAGCCTATTGAATAAATTACTTGAGTCGTAGAGTCATGTTGTGATGCCATGTTGTATTTGCACATATCGAGCATATTGTGTGTATGTTATTGAAATGCTTGGTATGTGTGGGTTCTGACCATCTAGTTGTTTATCTTTAGTAGCCTCTCTTACCGGGAAATGTCTCCTAGTGTTTCCACCGAGCCATGGTAGCTTGCTATTGCTCCGGAACACTTAGGCTGGCTGGCATGTGTCCTTCTTCGTTCCTGTGTCTGTCCCTTCGGGGAAATGTCACGCGATGAATACCGGAGTCCTGTTAGCCCGCTACAGCCCGGTTCACCGGAGTCCTGCTAGCCCAGTGCTACAGCCTGGATTCACTCGCTGATGACCGACACGTTCGATGCTGGGTCATGGATGCCTGTCCCTGTAAGTCTGTGCCACTTTGGGTTACGACTAGCCATGTCAGCCCGGGCTCCTTATCATATGGATGCTAGCGACACTATCATATACGTGTGCCAAAAGGCGCAAACGGTCCCGGGCAAAGGTAAGGCGACACCCGTGGGAATACCGTGCGTGAGGCCGCAAAGTGATATGAGGTGTTACATGCTAGATCGATGTGGCATTGAGTCGGGGTCCTGACAGCGTTGGTATCAGAGCTTGACTGCCTGTAGGATTACCAAGCCAAACTGGTCGAAGTTGAGTCTAGAAATTCTTTAGTTATATAAGGGAATTGATTGTGGGATGGAACGTAAGGCTCTTTTTACTCCTTATACTTTATGCCCTTCTGATCTGAGTCATCTTATCTTTCCTACGGGGATTAAGAACTAGGCTATCTCTTCTTTCTATCAGGATCACGTGTTACTAATCTGTAGACTTGTAAGATTGTTGGATTTAAGCCTCAGTTCAGGTTCTACCTCTGTATGTTAATTATTGATCTCGAAACCTTGATATTGTGCTTCTGAGTGGTTATGCCACCATTTTTGTGAATGTCTCAAATCTTTTCTGAGCATTTACAGCC
>NW_021183751.1:0-1000 GCF_002162155.2 Triticum dicoccoides
AGTGGGCCTAGTCTGAATTATTCTACTTATGATAAAGAATTATATGCTCTTGTTCGGACTTTAGAAACATGGCAACATTATTTATGGCCCAAAGAATTTGTTATACATTCTGATCATGAATCTTTGAAACATATTAAAAGTCTAGCTAAACTGAATCGTAGACATGCTAAATGGGTTGAATTCATTGAGACTTTCCCTTATGTCATTAAACACAAGAAGGGAAAAGAAAATGTTATTGCTGATGCATTGTCTCGTCGCTATACTATGCTTTCACAACTTGACTTCAAAATATTTGGTTTGGAGACCATCAAAGATCAATATGTGCATGATGCTGATTTTAAAGATGTAATGCAGAATTGTAAAGAAGGAAGAATGTGGAACAAGTTTGTCGTTAACGATGGATTTGTGTTTCGTGCTAACAAGCTATGCATTCCAGCTAGCTCCGTTCGTCTTTTGTTGTTGCAGGAAGCGCTTGGAGGAGGATTAATGGGACATTTTGGCGTGAAGAAGACGGAGGACGTACTTGCTACACATTTCTTTTGGCCAAAGATGAGACGGGATGTTTAGCGTTTTATTGCTCGATGCACTACATGTCAAAAAGCTAAGTCACGACTCAATCCTCATGGTTTATATATGCCTTTGCCTGTACCTAGTGTTCCTTGGGAGGACATATCTATGGACTTTGTTTTAGGTTTACCTCGAACAAAGAAGGGGAGGGATAGCATATTTGTTGTCGTGGATAGATTCTCGAAAATGGCACACTTTATACCATGTCATAAAAGCGATGATGCTGTTAATGTTGCTGATTTGTTCTTTCGTGAAATTATTCGCTTGCATGGTGTGCCAAATACTATTGTTTCAGATCGTGATACTAAATTTCTTAGCCACTTTTGGAGATGTTTATGGGCTAAGTTGGGGACTAAACTGCTTTTTAGTACTACTTGTCACCCCCAAACTGATGGACAAACTGAAGTAGTCAATAGAACGTTGTCTACTATGC
>NW_021183752.1:0-1265 GCF_002162155.2 Triticum dicoccoides
TGTACCTTGGGCATCGTCGATTTCTTCCGAAAATTCATCCAGTAAGAAAGAAAGGCAAGCATTACAACGGCAAGGCAGATCACCGGCCGAAGCCTGCGGAACGCACTGGTGCTGAGGTATTTGATATGGTCAAGGATTTGAAAGTCATCTTTGGAAAGGGTCCTGGCGGACAATCAGTTCCGAAGGGAGCTGACGGGCACGCAGCCATGTGGAAGAAGAAATCTATATTCTGGGAGCTAGAATATTGGAAAGTCCTAGAAGTCCACTCTGCAATCGACGTGATGCACGTTACGAAGAATATTTGCGTGAACCTCCTAAGCTTCTTGGGCGTGTATGGGAAGACAAATGATACAAAGGAAGCACGGCAGGACCAGCAACGTTTGAAAGACCCTGATGACCGGCATCCGGAATGGTTTCAAGGTCGTGCCAGCTACGCTCTGACCAAAGAAGAGAAGGTCATCTTTTTTGAATGCCTGAGCAGTATGAAGGCCCCGTCTGGATTCTCGTCCAATATAAAGGGAATAATAAACATGGCGGAGAAAAAGTTCCAAAATCTGAAGTCTCACGACTGCCACGTGATTATGACGCAATTGCTTCCGATTGCTTTGAGGGGGCTCCTGCCGGAAAATGTTCGAGTAGCCATTGTGAAGCTATGTGCATTCCTCAATGCAATCTCTCAGAAGGTAATCAATCCAGAAGTTCTACCACGGTTACAGAACGATGTGATCCAATGTCTTGTCAGTTTCGAGTTGGTGTTCCCGCCATCCTTCTTCAATATTATGACGCACCTCTTGGTTCACCTAGTCGAAGAGATTTTCATTCTCGGTCCTGTATTTCTACACAATATGTTCCCCTTCGAGAGGTTCATGGGAGTATTCTGAAAAAGAAAAAGTATTCTGAAAAATACCTTTAGTCGCGGTTGGCCTGCCCAACCGCGACTAAAGGTCGTTGCGCGCGGGAACGCAAAAACCCGCCAAAAACCCCTTTAGTCGCGGTTGGTCTGGCCAACCGTGACTAAAGGTTACCCTTTAGTCGCGGGGCGCCTCCCCAACCGCGACTAAAGGTTACCTTTAGTCGCGGGTCGCCTCCCCAACCGCGACTAAAGGGGGGGCTATAAATACAAGGGCCCGAACCCTTTCTCGTCTTCTCCGATTCAACACCGCGCCGAAGGCCCGTCGCCGTCGCCCTCGCCCTCGACGCCGCCCGCCGTCGCCCTCGCCCTCGACGCCGCCCGCCCTCGCCCTCGCCCTCGCCCTCGCCCTCGA
>NW_021183753.1:0-1195 GCF_002162155.2 Triticum dicoccoides
AAATTGATTGCTTCTCTAGGACTGTTCAACTCACCCATCCTTCGGGGAAGATAGTCAATGTCTTGACCCGAATAGCCAAGCGACAATTATATTCTCTTAACGCCAGCCCTTTGCCAGACCTTGAGGACGTGCCGGTAGTCTGTGACTTCCCGGATGTCTTTCCAGAGGAATTGCCAGGTGTTCCACCTGACAGGGATGTTGAGTTCGTAATCGACCTCATCCCCGGAACCGTTCCGATTGCTAGAAGACCTTATAAGATGGCACCACTAGAACTAGCCGAGCTTAAGAAACAACTCGATGAGTCCTTGAAAAAGGGTTTCATCCGCCCTAGTTCATCTCCGTGGGCTTGCCCCGTCCTATTTGTCAAGAAGAAGGATGGTACGGACCGGATGGTTGTAGATTACCGACCTGTCAATTTGGTGACAATCAAGAACAAATATCCGCTTCCCAGGATCAACGACCTGTATGATCAGCTCGCTGGATCCTCAGTCTTCTCCAAGATGGATTTGAGGTTGGGCTACCATCAAATCAAAATCAGAAACAGGGACATCCCTAAAACGGCCTTTGTTACTCGTTATGGCCAATACGAGTACACCGTCATGTCCTTCGGTCTAACCAACGCTCCAGCCACCTTTTCTCGGTTAATGAACTCAATCTTCATGGAGTATTTGGATAAATTCGTCGTAGTTTATCTCGATGATATACTCATCTACTCCAAGAACGAGGAAGAACAAGCCGAACATTTAAGGCTAGTGTTGAAGAAACTTCGAGAGCATCGCCTTTATGCCAAATTTTCTAAATGTGAGTTCTGGTTGTCAGAAGTGACCTATCTGGGTCATGTAATATCTGGTGAAGGTATTGCTGTTAACCCTGAGCGAGTTCAAGCCGTCCTTAATTGGACTCCGCCTGAATCGGCCAAGCAAGTTCGGAGTTTTCTAGGTTTAGCGAGCTATTGTCGTCGCTTTGTCGAGAACTTCTCCAAGGTTGCTAAACCTCTAACCGAACTCCTCAAGAAAGATAAGAAGTTCGAATGGACTCCACAATGTGAGCACAGCTTTCAGGAACTGAAAAGACGCCTGACCTCTGCTCCCGTGCTGGTACCGCCAGACTTCTCCAAGGACTTTGTTATCTACTGCGACGCCTCGCGACAAGGACTAGGTTGCATTCTCATGCAAGATCGACACGTAATTGCTTA
>NW_021183754.1:0-1055 GCF_002162155.2 Triticum dicoccoides
TGTGACTTCCCGGATGTCTTTCCAGAGGAATTGCCAGGTGTTCCACCTGACAGGGATGTTGAGTTCGTAATCGACCTCATCCCCGGAACCGTTCCGATTGCTAGAAGACCTTATAAGATGGCACCACTAGAACTAGCCGAGCTTAAGAAACAACTCGATGAGTCCTTGAAAAAGGGTTTCATCCGCCCTAGTTCATCTCCGTGGGCTTGCCCCGTCCTATTTGTCAAGAAGAAGGATGGTACGGACCGGATGGTTGTAGATTACCGACCTGTCAATTTGGTGACAATCAAGAACAAATATCCGCTTCCCAGGATCAACGACCTGTATGATCAGCTCGCTGGATCCTCAGTCTTCTCCAAGATGGATTTGAGGTTGGGCTACCATCAAATCAAAATCAGAAACGGGGACATCCCTAAAACGGCCTTTGTTACTCGTTATGGCCAATACGAGTACACCGTCATGTCCTTCGGTCTAACCAACGCTCCAGCCACCTTTTCTCGGTTAATGAACTCAATCTTCATGGAGTATTTGGATAAATTCGTCGTAGTTTATCTCGATGATATACTCATCTACTCCAAGAACGAGGAAGAACATGCCGAACATTTAAGGCTAGTGTTGAAGAAACTTCGAGAGCATCGCCTTTATGCCAAATTTTCTAAATGTGAGTTCTGGTTGTCAGAAGTGACCTATCTGGGTCATGTAATATCTGGTGAAGGTATTGCTGTTAACCCTGAGCGAGTTCAAGCCGTCCTTAATTGGACTCCGCCTGAATCGGCCAAGCAAGTTCGGAGTTTTCTAGGTTTAGCGAGCTATTGTCGTCGCTTTGTCGAGAACTTCTCCAAGGTTGCTAAACCTCTAACCGAACTCCTCAAGAAAGATAAGAAGTTCGAATGGACTCCACAATGTGAGCACAGCTTTCAGGAACTGAAAAGACGCCTGACCTCTGCTCCCGTGCTGGTACCGCCAGACTTCTCCAAGGACTTTGTTATCTACTGCGACGCCTCGCGACAAGGACTAGGTTGCATTCTCATGCAAGATCGACACGTAATTGCTTA
>NW_021183755.1:0-1269 GCF_002162155.2 Triticum dicoccoides
GTCGTGCAAAAAAACTCATGATTTTATCGCGCTCCGAGTATTTAGTAATATTGACGCTGCATCGTTACCGCAGAATGTCTAATACCGTGTCATCGCCGTCCGTGAGGGGGGGGGGGCACGCCCCGGAGACGCGTCCCGCCTCTTCAGACATGCCACCACACCACCCCGTCTGTATGAGGGCCCAGTGCGATGCTCCGGTGGCATTTCTACCCCAGTGCACCCGTCCCGCCTAACCCTGTAGCGTTTGACCACGGGATCTAGCCCTTTGACTTTGCACGGACGGGCTTTCACCAGTGGACCTCCCCACCCGATTGTGTTAGGTCAGCCCATAGGAACACTTTGGAGCAACATCCGGGCCAGACCCACAGCAAGATCCCCTCCGTGTAGACCCGACGCGTCCGTTTCCCCCCTCCAGGTGCCGGCGGCGGCGCCGTCCGTGAGGAGGGCACACCGCGGACACGCGTGCCGGGCGTTTGCAACCGCCACAACACTTCCAGACTTATGAGAGGCCGCCTACGCAAGATTTGGCGGCATGCTAGCCACCGGAGGCCGCCGGCCACAGCCGTAGACGCGTGAAGGGCAATCCGCATAGAGGGAATTTTTGGGATACTTCTCCATCACCAAAAATTATGAAAAAAATACCATCGTTCCAATAGCACATGTGCTCACGTCATGCAAAAAAACTCATGATTTTATCGCGCTCCGAGTATTTAGTAATATTGACGCCGCATCGTTACCGCAGAACGTCTACTACCGTGTCATCGCCGTCCGTGAGGGGGGGGGGCACGCCCCGGAGACGTGTCCCGCCTGTTCGGACATGCCACCACACCTACCCGCCTATATGAGGGCCCGGTGCAACGCTCCGGTGGCATTGCTACCCCCAGTGCACCCGTCCCGCCTAACCCTGTAGCGTTTGACCACGGGATCTAGCCCTTTGACTTTGCATGGACGGGCTTTGACCAGTCGCCACAACACTTCCAGACTTGTGAGAGGCCGCCTACGGAAGACTTGGCGGCATGCTAGCCCCCGGAGGCCGCCGGCCACAGCAGTAGACGCGCGAAGGGCAATCCGCGTAGAGGAAATTTTTCGGATACTTCTCCATCACCAAAAATTATGAAAAAAATACCATCGTTCCTATAGCACATGTGCCCACGTCGTGCAAAAAAAAACTCATGATTTTATCGTGCTCCGAGTATTTACTAATATTGACGCTGCATCGTTATTGCAGAACGTCTACTACCGTGTCATCGCCGTCCGTGAGGGGGGGGG
>NW_021183756.1:0-1488 GCF_002162155.2 Triticum dicoccoides
GGTGACTTAATGATGCACCCGGATGCTTGGACTCACAGGAATGCGCTACTTAAAGCGGCAACACCCAGCTAAACTCCACACCATAGCGCATCGTCCTGCTACCTGACACCACATCCGCCATGACCGCGAGTGCGAACACTCTGTGGGAGAGATTGTCTTCGGGGATGAAGCTGGAGGTCGCCGCCATCGCTCAAGTCGCCGCTCGCGACGCAATAGTGACGTAGCCGGAGCGGTGGCCACACTGGCGGTCGACGACGGGAGCACCGTCGGCCACACGTCCTACTTGCCGCCGTCCAACGTTCGATGGTGCATGTGGCAGGTGAATCGATAGACCATCCACGTCCATCACCATCGACCTCATGTCCACCGGCACCGCCATGGTCGGGCACTCCTCCGAGGATGAGTAGGGCATGGGAGGCGGCAGGGCATGGTGTGCTGATGAGGACATGACTACCTTGGATATGACCTAATATATTGCATACATGTATATTTGTGAGGTGATTTCTAATGCAAACTATGCAATAATTTATTTATGTCATCCAGGACAAAAATACTTCACAAACTTTTGTTCCATGTCTAATTGCAGGTGTATGGGACATTTGTACAATACACATATGAAGATAAGGGAGAAAGAGATGTTTACTTGCTGTTTAAAAAGTTCTCTCACGTCACTTTTGGCTCAAGAGAAGATAGAGTCCAAGTCTCTCGTGTTCTGGACTCAGATTCGGACTGCACAGACACACCTGATTCAAAACGCCAAGAACTCTTTCATCCGGACTCTGAATTGGGTGATTCTTTCTTTGATGGAAAATATATTTCATGCTCTTTCCAACCCAATTGGAATCACCTTAAAATCCATCCGGAGCGTTGAGTTATGGACGAAACAATCTGACGCTGCAGCAGAATCCGAGTCAAACTACAAGTCCAAAAGTGTTACGTCACCTCCACTTGGGCCCATGAGCCTTGTACGACCTAGGGTAGGTTTTAGGCTGCCTTGGGACGTTCTCCCACCTCCTTGGCCGCCATCCCTTGCTCCTATATAAGTAGATCTATCTAGTAGCTTTTTCCTTGGGATTTGTTTAGTTAAAAGTTAGCCATTGCAACTTCGTGTACTTCGTTTGTGTCCAATGACCAGACCAAGACCGCTTACAGATCCCCACCTTTATCAATACTTCATATATACTCGCAATATTCAGATTGCTTTTATCATATTCTTGCTTGTTCTTTGATTGCTTGCAGAAATAGACCTTAGTGGTCATGTTGATTGTGCTCCGGCGTGGTCAATAACCTCTCAGAGTTGGTTTAGCGATTGCTAAGGCGCAACGTCGGGCACGTTTGTAGTCGGATCGTCAAAGTCATCTTCACCAAATCGATAGTTATCATCTCATCGAAAGATCGGGACACCCCGCCTCTATCATATGCCAACTGGCCGGTCCATCTCCCACGCGTGTTCTACTCTTCCTCGCCGGAGACGTCACCTTCACTTCA
>NW_021183757.1:0-2383 GCF_002162155.2 Triticum dicoccoides
GAATACTCTACCCTCTAAAACTATTGCGATCCCCTATACTTGTGGGTTATCAAGACTATTTTCTGGCGCCATTGCCGGGGAGCATAGCTCTATTTTTTGAGTCACTTGGGATTTATATATGTTGATCACTGTGAGGAACTTGAAAGACCCTCAACTACGAGGGGAGGTAAAAATCTGCCATCTAGCTCTGCACTTGATTCACCTTCTGTTATGAGTAAACTTGCGACACCTACTCCTGCTATTGATTCTAATATGTCGCATGTTATCGATGATGCCACTTCTGCTTTGCATGACACTTATGATGAAACTACTTCTATGCTTGATAATACTCTGCCATTAGGTGAATTTCTTGATGAACAACTTGCTAGGGTTAGAGAGAATGAAATTATTGAAACTGATAATATTGATGAAAGTGATGATGAAGATTCTCCCCCTAGATATGAATTGCCTGATGTACCTGGGGTTATGTTATGGATGAAGAAACTGCTAGAGACTTTTTTGCTTGCAAAGATAGATATGATCTTAAGAAACTATTAGCTAAGCTGAAAGAAAAGTCTTTGAATGCTAGAATGAAATATGACCCTTCTTTTTCTACTTCACCTATTTGTATTTCTGATAAGGATTATGATTTCTCTGTCGATCCTGAGTTAATCACTTTGGTTGAATCTGGTCCTTTTTATGGCTATGAATCTGAAACTGTTGTGGCACATCTTACTAAATTGAATGATATAGCCACCCTATTCACTCATGAGGAAAAAATTTGTTACTACTACATCCTTAAGTTATTTCCATTCACATTAAAGGGTGATGCTAAAACATGGTTTAATTCTCTTACTACTGGTTGTGTGCGTAGTCCTCAGGATATGATTTATTACTTTTCTGCTAAATATGTCCCCGCTCATAAGAAACAAGCTGCTTTAAGGGAAATATATAATTTGTGCAAATTGAAGAAGAGAGTCTCCCACAAGCTTGGGGGAGGCTTCTCCTATTACTTAATGCTTTGCCTGATCATCCTCTCAAGAAAAATGAAATACTTGATATCTTTTATAATGGACTAACCGATGCTTCCAAAGACCACCTGGATAGTTGTGCTGGTTGTGTTTTCAGGGAAAAACTGTTGAGCAAGCTGAATTGCTATTGAATAATATATTGAGTAATGATAATGATTGGACACTTCCTGAACCAACTCCTAAGCCAACTACAAAGAAAAGGGGTATTTTATTTCTCAATCCTGAAGATATGCAAGAGGCAAAGAAATCTATGAAAGAAAAGGGTATTAAAGCTGAAGATGTTAAGAATTTACCACCTATTGAAGAGATACATGGTCTTGATAATCCTACACAGGTAGTAAAGGTAAATTATCTCTATAGATTTGATGAAGGTGATATTCCTCATAATAAGTCTGCCAGCCAATGCTTAGATGAGTTTGATAATTTTATTGTTAAACAAGAAAACTTCAATGCTTATGTTGGTAGAGAACTGAAACGTAATGCTTATATGATTGAACACTTGAGTGATTATATGTCTAGAGTTAAAGGTGAACTTAAACTTATTAGTAAACATGCTTCTATGGTTACCTATCAGGTAGAACAAGTGCTTAAAGCTCAAAATGATTTGCTCAATGAATTAAATAATAAGAAAAATGATAATGTTGTTAGAGTTATGACTAGAGGGGGTAAAATGACTCGGGTACCTTTGAATCCCGAGGGCCACCCTAAGAGAGTTGAGCAAGATTCTCAAAGAACTAATGTTGATGCACCTAGTCCTTCTAAGAAGAAGAAAAAGAAAATTGATAGGACTTTGCATGCTTCTAGTGAACCTGTTGTTGAGACACCTGAGAATCCCAATGATATTTCTATTTCTGATGCTGAAACACAATCTGGTGATGAACATGAACCTAGTGATAATGTTAATGATGATGTTCATGATCAACCTAGCGATAACAATGATGTAGAGATTGAACCTGCTGTTGATCTTGATAACGCACAATTAAAGAATCAACTTTATGATAAGAGAGACTTTGTTGCTAGGAAGTACGGTAAAGAAAGAGAACCATGGGTTCAGAAACCCATGCCTTTTCCTCCCAAACCATCCAATAAAAAGGATGATGAGGATTTTGAGCGCTTTCCTGAAATGATTAGACCTATCTTTTTGTGTATGCGTTTGACTGATATGCTTAAAATGAATCCTTGGTAGACCCTTTTTGAGAATAAAAGAAAGATACCAGAAGCTGAAATTTCCACCATGCCTGCCAATTATACTTTTAAAGGTGGTTACAAATGTTACTATTTTAACGGACTTTATTATTCTTGATATTCCCGAGGACGATAGTATGTCGATTATCCTTGGTAGACCCTTTTTGAGTACTGCAGGGGCTGTTATT
>NW_021183758.1:0-2384 GCF_002162155.2 Triticum dicoccoides
GAATACTCTACCCTCTAAAACTATTGCGATCCCCTATACTTGTGGGTTATCAAGACTATTTTCTGGCGCCATTGCCGGGGAGCATAGCTCTATTTTTTGAGTCACTTGGGATTTATATATGTTGATCACTGTGAGGAACTTGAAAGACCCTCAACTACGAGGGGAGGTAAAAATCTGCCATCTAGCTCTGCACTTGATTCACCTTCTGTTATGAGTAAACTTGCGACACCTACTCCTGCTATTGATTCTAATATGTCGCATGTTATCGATGATGCCACTTCTGCTTTGCATGACACTTATGATGAAACTACTTCTATGCTTGATAATACTCTGCCATTAGGTGAATTTCTTGATGAACAACTTGCTAGGGTTAGAGAGAATGAAATTATTGAAACTGATAATATTGATGAAAGTGATGATGAAGATTCTCCCCCTAGATATGAATTGCCTGATGTACCTGGGGTTATGTTATGGATGAAGAAACTGCTAGAGACTTTTTTGCTTGCAAAGATAGATATGATCTTAAGAAACTATTAGCTAAGCTGAAAGAAAAGTCTTTGAATGCTAGAATGAAATATGACCCTTCTTTTTCTACTTCACCTATTTGTATTTCTGATAAGGATTATGATTTCTCTGTCGATCCTGAGTTAATCACTTTGGTTGAATCTGGTCCTTTTTATGGCTATGAATCTGAAACTGTTGTGGCACATCTTACTAAATTGAATGATATAGCCACCCTATTCACTCATGAGGAAAAAATTTGTTACTACTACATCCTTAAGTTATTTCCATTCACATTAAAGGGTGATGCTAAAACATGGTTTAATTCTCTTACTACTGGTTGTGTGCGTAGTCCCCAGGATATGATTTATTACTTTTCTGCTAAATATGTCCCCGCTCATAAGAAACAAGCTGCTTTAAGGGAAATATATAATTTTGTGCAAATTGAAGAAGAGAGTCTCCCACAAGCTTGGGGGAGGCTTCTCCTATTACTTAATGCTTTGCCTGATCATCCTCTCAAGAAAAATGAAATACTTGATATCTTTTATAATGGACTAACCGATGCTTCCAAAGACCACCTGGATAGTTGTGCTGGTTGTGTTTTCAGGGAAAAACTGTTGAGCAAGCTGAATTGCTATTGAATAATATATTGAGTAATGATAATGATTGGACACTTCCTGAACCAACTCCTAAGCCAACTACAAAGAAAAGGGGTATTTTATTTCTCAATCCTGAAGATATGCAAGAGGCAAAGAAATCTATGAAAGAAAAGGGTATTAAAGCTGAAGATGTTAAGAATTTACCACCTATTGAAGAGATACATGGTCTTGATAATCCTACACAGGTAGTAAAGGTAAATTATCTCTATAGATTTGATGAAGGTGATATTCCTCATAATAAGTCTGCCAGCCAATGCTTAGATGAGTTTGATAATTTTATTGTTAAACAAGAAAACTTCAATGCTTATGTTGGTAGAGAACTGAAACGTAATGCTTATATGATTGAACACTTGAGTGATTATATGTCTAGAGTTAAAGGTGAACTTAAACTTATTAGTAAACATGCTTCTATGGTTACCTATCAGGTAGAACAAGTGCTTAAAGCTCAAAATGATTTGCTCAATGAATTAAATAATAAGAAAAATGATAATGTTGTTAGAGTTATGACTAGAGGGGGTAAAATGACTCGGGTACCTTTGAATCCCGAGGGCCACCCTAAGAGAGTTGAGCAAGATTCTCAAAGAACTAATGTTGATGCACCTAGTCCTTCTAAGAAGAAGAAAAAGAAAATTGATAGGACTTTGCATGCTTCTAGTGAACCTGTTGTTGAGACACCTGAGAATCCCAATGATATTTCTATTTCTGATGCTGAAACACAATCTGGTGATGAACATGAACCTAGTGATAATGTTAATGATGATGTTCATGATCAACCTAGCGATAACAATGATGTAGAGATTGAACCTGCTGTTGATCTTGATAACGCACAATTAAAGAATCAACTTTATGATAAGAGAGACTTTGTTGCTAGGAAGTACGGTAAAGAAAGAGAACCATGGGTTCAGAAACCCATGCCTTTTCCTCCCAAACCATCCAATAAAAAGGATGATGAGGATTTTGAGCGCTTTCCTGAAATGATTAGACCTATCTTTTTGTGTATGCGTTTGACTGATATGCTTAAAATGAATCCTTGGTAGACCCTTTTTGAGAATAAAAGAAAGATACCAGAAGCTGAAATTTCCACCATGCCTGCCAATTATACTTTTAAAGGTGGTTACAAATGTTACTATTTTAACGGACTTTATTATTCTTGATATTCCCGAGGACGATAGTATGTCGATTATCCTTGGTAGACCCTTTTTGAGTACTGCAGGGGCTGTTATT
>NW_021183759.1:0-1068 GCF_002162155.2 Triticum dicoccoides
GGTTGGCGCAATCAATCAAGCCTTGGTGCTTGCTGAGCCAATCCATTCCCAAGATCACATCCAAGCCTTGTGATTTTAGGATGATAAGGTCTGCTAGGAAGTCTACCCCGTTAATGGTAATCCCGACTCCTTTACATCCTATCTTGGCTCTCATCTCTGCTCCAGGGGTTTGTACCACCATAGGGTTATTCAGGGGTGTAGGGGTCATGCCACTTTTTAATGCAAAACTTTGGGTGACAAAAGAATGCGTGGCTCCAGAATCAAACAAAACTGTTGCGGGTGCTGAATTGACAAGGAACGTACCCAGCACGACGTCCGGGTCTTCCTGGGCTTCTTCCGCGGTGACATGATTCACACGACCCCTGCCATTGTTGGGCAAGTTGCGGGGAGCTTGGTTCCTTGGTGGCATTCCACGGCCTTGTCCCGGGTTCTGCGCATTGGGGCGCGGGGCATCAGGCTTCTTGTTGGGGCAATTCTTGGAGTAATGCCCTGGCTGTCCACATCCGAAACAAGTGACTTGATTGGGGACGACACCCTTGCCAGCATTGTTATTGGGGTTGTTGTAAGCTGGCCTGGGGTTGGCATACTGCTGAGGTGGATAGTTGGTGCGAGGTGCAGGAGCTCTTGGCTGCTGATAGGTTGGCTTGACCGGGGCTGGCTGCCACGGGCGAGGCTTCTGGTTGCTGGAGCTACCCTTGCTGATCATCTTGCGCTTACGAGTGTCATCCAAGGCACGTCGCTTGTCCTCAAGCATGAGTGCCTTGTTCACCAGATCAGGAAAGGTTGGGCAGTCACACACAACAAGCGAGTACTGCAGAGTCTGGTTAAGGCCTTCCATGAAGCGCTCCCTTTTGGCAGCATCAGTGCTGACATCTTCAGGGGCATACCTTGAGAGAACACTGAACTTCTGCATGTACTCCTTGACAGTGCTACTACCTTGCTTCAGGGCTCGGAACTCACGCTTCTTGATGGCCATGATTCCAGAAGGGATGTGGGCCTTGCGGAATTCCGTCTTGAAGGTGTCCCAAGTGATGTCTTGCTCAACATGCATAGCCTTGAATCCATCCC
>NW_021183760.1:0-1041 GCF_002162155.2 Triticum dicoccoides
CGTGGCACCATTTTTGTTTCGCCGCCGTGGCACCCTTTTTGTTCCGCCATGGTGACCAAATGCTTCATAACATGCTCATGTCAACATTTTCATAAAATTGCATAAAACTTGTATATGTCATCCGCATCATGATAACAACATTTAAAATGTTTAAACTTGTTGTTGCATTAAATTGCTAAATGCATATGGGGATTTACCGGATTTGTTGTTTTTATATCCGGCCCCATTTAAATTGTTTAGATGGTGTAGTTTAATTATGTTTCACCCCTTGCCATGTTTAACCACACTTAATATTGTTGTGTTCCTTAACGAGAGAGAACTAAATAATTGATGTGGTGTTTTGTCAATATGCAACTCGTTGCATATTGAGCTCCACTTAACTTGTAGTATTGTTTGTTGCACTTTGCCATGCCATGCCTCATTAAACCGGACATGCATCATACTTGTTTGTGCATCATGACATGTTTATGCTTGTGTGTTTACCATGTTGTTTGTTTCTTTCCGGGTTGCTTCTCACGTTAGCTTCGGTTTCGTTCCGGAGTTGTGAGGATTCGTTCGTCTACGACCGTTTGTCTTCTTCTTGGATTCGTTCTTCTTCCTTGCGGGATCTCAGGCAAGATGATCATACCCTCGAAATCACTACTATCTTTGCTATGCTAGTTTGCTCGCTCTTTTGCTATGCCAATGCTACGATGCCTACCATTTGCTTGTCAGCCTCCCAAATTGCCATGTCAAACCTCTAACCCACCATGTCCTAGCAAACCGTTGATTGGCTATGTTACCGCTTTGCTCAGCCCCTCTTATAGCGTTGTTAGTTGCAGGTGAAGATTGAAGTTTGTTCCTTGTTGGAACATGGAGATGTTGTTCCTTGTTGGAACATGTTTACTTGTTGGGATATCACAATATATCTTATTTAATTAATGCATCTATATACTTGGTAAAGGGTGGAAGGCTCGGCCTTATGCCTGGTGTTTTGTTCCACTCTTCCCGCCCTAGTTTCCGTCATATCGGTGTTATGTTCCCGGATTTTGCGTTCCTTAC
>NW_021183761.1:0-874 GCF_002162155.2 Triticum dicoccoides
AAATTTTCTAAATGTGAATTCTGGTTGCCAGAAGTGACCTATCTGGGTCATGTAATATCTGGTAAAGGTATTGCTGTTAACCCTGAGCGAGTTCAAGCCGTCCTTAATTGGACTCCACCTGAATCGGTCAAGCAAGTTCGGAGCTTTCTGGGCTTAGCGAGCTATTGTCGTCGCTTTGTCGAGAACTTCTCCAAGGTTGCTAAACCTCTAACCGAACTCCTCAAGAAAGATAAGAAGTTCGAATGGACTCCACAATGTGAGCACAGCTTTCAGGAACTGAAAAGACGCCTGACTTCTGCTCCCGTACTGGTACCGCCAGACTTCTCTAAGGACTTTGTTATCTACTGCGACGCCTCGCGACAAGGACTAGGTTGCATTCTCATGCAAGATCGACACGTAATTGCCTACGCTTCACAGCAATTGCACCCACATGAGGAGAATTATCCTACCCATGATCTAGAGCTAGCAGTCGTAGTCTATGCACTTAAGACCTGGCGACATTACCTCCTCGGTAATCGTTGCGAAATATTCACTGATCACCAAAGTCTGAAGTACATCTTCACCCAACCGGATTTGAATCTCAGGCAAAGACGTTGGGTCGAGTTGATCACAGATTTCGACTTAGGAATAACCTACACCCCAGGGAAAGCCAACGTCATGGCTGATGCGCTAAGTCGTAAATCTTATTGTAACAATCTGATGTTACAACAAAGTCAACCGCTTCTCCATGAGGAATTTCGGAAGCTTAACCTCCACATTGTTCCTCAAGGATTTCTTTCCACCTTGGTGGCGAAACCTACTCTTACGGATCAAATCATTGCTGCCCAGAAGCGAGATAAGGGAATAGCTAAGATCAAGGAGAACATTGCTAGCG
>NW_021183762.1:0-1590 GCF_002162155.2 Triticum dicoccoides
GCGTCCCGCCTCTTCGGACATGCCACCACACCACCCCGCCTATATGAGGGCCCGGGGCGACGCTCCGGTGGCATTGCTACCCCCAGTGCACCCGTCCCGCCTAACCCTGTAGCGTTTGACCACGGGATCTAGCCCTTTGACTTTGCACGGACGGGCTTTGACCAGTGGACCTCCCCACCCGGTTGTGTTATGTCAGCCCATATGAACACTTTGGAGCAACATCCGGGCCAGACCCACAGCAAGATCCCCTCCGTGTAGACCCGACGCGTCCGTTTCCCCCCTCCAGGTGCCGGCGGCGGCGCCGTCCGTCAGGGGGGCACACCCCGGACACGCGTGTCGGGCGTTTGCAACCGCCACAACACTTCCAGACTTGTGAGAGGCTGCCTACACAAGACTTGGCGGCATGCTAGCCCCCGGAGGCCGCCGGCCACAGCCGTAGACGCGCGAAGGGCAATCCACGTAGAGGGAATTTTTCGGATACTTCTCCATCACCAAAAATTATGAAAAAAATACCATCGTTCCGATAGCACATGTGCCCACGTCGTGCAAAAAAACTCATGATTTTATCACGCTCCAAGTATTTAGTAATATTGACGCCACATCGTTACCGCAGAACGTCTACTACCGTGTCATCGCCGTCCGTGAGGGGGGGGGGCACGCCCCGGAGACGCGTCCCGCCTCTTTGGACATGCCACCACAACACCCCGCCTATATGAGGGCTCGGTGCAACGCTCCGGTGGCATTGCTACCCCAGTGCACCCGTCCCGCCTAACCCTGTAGCATTTGACCACGGGATCTAGCCCTTTGACTTTGCACAGCCGGGCTTTGACCAGTGGACCTCCCCACCCGGTTGTGTTAGGTCAGCCCATAGGAACACTTTGGAGCAACATCCGGGCCAGACCCACAGCAAGATCCCCTCCGTGTAGACCCGACGCGTCCGTTTCCCTCCTCCAGGTGCCGGCGGCGGCACCGTCCGTGAGGGAGGCACACCCTGGACACGCGTGCCGGGCGTTTGCAACCGCCATAACACTTCCAGACTTGTGAGAGGCAGCCTACGCAAGGTTTGGCGGCATGCTATCCCACGGAGGAAGCCGGCCACAGCCGTAGACGCGTGAAGGGCAATCCGCGTAGTGGGAATTTTTCGGATACTTCTCCATCACCAAAAATTATGAAAAAATACCATCGTTCCTATAGCACATGTGCCCATGTTGTGCAAAAAAAACTCATCATTTTATCGTGCTCTGAGTATTTACTAATATTGACGCCGCATCGTTATCGCAGAACATCTACTACCGTGTCATCGCCATCCGTGAGGGGGGGGGGCATGCCCCGGAGACGCGTCCCGCCTCTTCGGACATGCCACCACCCCACCCCGCCTGTATGAGGGCCCGGTGCGATGCTCCGGTGGCATTGCTACCCCCATTGCACCCGTCCCGCCTAACCCTGTAGCGTTTGGCCAAAGGTCTAGCCCTTTGACTTTGCACGGACGGGCTTTGACCAGTGGACCTCCCCACCCGGTTGTGTTAAGTCAGCCCATAGGAACACTTTGGAGCAACATCCGGGCCAGACCCACAGCAAGATCCCCTCCGT
>NW_021183763.1:0-686 GCF_002162155.2 Triticum dicoccoides
TTCTTCATACCTATAGTCCACGAAAAAGCCACAAAAAAAATTAGGGTTAGTTCATCATATCCGAACCAATCTGAGCCTTTGCATAATCTTTTTAGGGTTTTTGCTTTGTTGAATTTGCGGTTGCATCGTCGTGTCTAGTTGCTGGTCTTAGAGTCTAGTCTTTTAGAGTTTCGAGTTCTGGTCATAAGTTGTCACGCCGCCGCCGCACCATCATCATTGCCCCTGCCATCTACCACCACCGCTCCGAATCCGTATCCATATACCACCACCAATCCGTGTCCATATACCACCACCGATCCATATCCATATACTACCACCGCTACCACCACCGCTGCCATATACCACCACCATATATCCACCACCAATCCGAGTTCCTTGCTTATTAGGGTTGTTTTCGAGATCCATCTAGATTCCGATTCGTGTTTCCTTACCGGAGTAGGAGTCGGGTAGCCACGCTCCGTTTAGGCCCAAAATTTTTCGAAAACGCATTTTTCGAAAAAATTTCTGGCTATCCTATTTTTAGGTGTTTCTGAGTGTTTTGAGACAGGTGCCATTATAGGAAGTTTTTTTTGACCCGTTTCCAGTTTTTGGGTCCGGGCAGTCGAAAAAAAAAAATTGGTCGAAAAAATTTCGTGCCCATCCTGTCAGTTTGAGCTAGGAAGAGTTTTGAGACACTCGCCATTATA
>NW_021183764.1:0-1401 GCF_002162155.2 Triticum dicoccoides
AAAAATCACCAAACTATTCCTGGCCCATAGTTGGATTATTTCCAACATGAAACATTTTAGTTTGGAGATATTTGAGCATTTAAATATTTTATATTATTTTAAATGCCCAAATTCAAATATTTATGATTTAATTCAAAAACCCTAGGATGGCCTAGGAAAATGTGCACCATTTTTGGCAGAGGTTCTGAACCAAGACAAAAATGATGGGCATTTTAGAAGGGCATTTCAGGTTCATTGAAAAATTATTTTAGTAACCCTAGTTGGTTTCAGAGGGGACTGGGGGTTCTGTCATCCCCATTTCAAGTTTCTGATGAAAAAATAAACATGATGCAACACTCTAATGCATGACTAGCTAGGGTGTGACAACTCACCCCCACTCAAAAGAATCTCGTCCCGAGATTTGGGTTCCTCCGGGAAGAAGGCGGGGTACTCGAGTCGAAGACGATCCTCCCTTTCCCAGGTTGCTTCATCCTCAGAATGGTGCGACCATTGAACCTTGAGAAACTTGATATTATGACGTCGAGTGGTGCGTTCGGCCTGATCGAGGATACGAATGGGGTACTCTCGATATGTAAGATTATCTTGGAGATCAAGCGTTTCGTGGTCCACTCCACGGATAGGATCCGAGAAGCAACGCCTGAGTTGAGAAACGTGGAAGACATCGTGAACTCTGGAGAGGTGCGGAGGTAGTTCCAACTGGTAGGCAACTTCTCCTTGTTTGGCAAGAATGCGAAAAGGTCCAATGTAACGAGGAGCCAATTTGCCTTTGATACCGAAACGATGGGTTCCCTTCAGAGGGGTGACCCGAAGATAAGCCTTCTCGTCAACCTCGAAAGTCATAGCCTTATGTTTTCGGTCATATTGACTCTTTTGACGGGATTGGGCTGTTTTCAACTTTTCACGAACGATACGAACTTGTTCTTCTGCTTCCTGAATCATATTCGGGCCAAAGAATTGTCTTTCCCCGGTCTCTGACCAGTTAAGGGGTGTTCGACATCGTCGTCCATAGAGAACTTCAAAAGGGGCTTTACCTAAGCTAGATTGATAGCTGTTGTTGTAAGCGAATTCGGCAAATGGAAGGCACTTCTCCCAGTCCATTCCGAATGAGATAACAGAGGCTCGAAGCATGTCTTCTAGAATTTGGTTGACGCGTTCCACTTGACCACTCGACTGAGGGTGGAAAGCGGTGCTAAAGGAAAGACGGGTTCCCATAGCATTTTGGAAACTTTCCCAAAATCGAGAGGTGAAAAGACTTCCTCGATCCGAGTTAATTTCCAAAGGGACACCATGAAGGGACACTATTCGGGAGATGTATAAGTCTGCCAGCTGACTAGCGGTTATACTCTCTCGAACAGGTAGGAAATGGGCTACTTTGGAAAGACGATCGACCACGACGAAAAT
>NW_021183765.1:0-2759 GCF_002162155.2 Triticum dicoccoides
ACTTAACATTATTTATTGCCTATGGGGATATAGCATTAATAAGTCTCAGGTGAATGCGTCATTCTGAATAAAAAAAAGGTACACCATTTCCATTTTCATAGAAATAGTATTTTGAAGGCAATAGAAGTGTGCCAACAATAAGCTCACCATGATTTGTGTACGAATTATGTGATGAAACAGGGGAAGACTTTTTTTTACCAACGTGAGCCAGCATGATTCTCTGAAATTTATGGCACCGTATAACACAGGGATTAATTATGTCCAGCTAAGGGAGCCAACAGTGCAAGGTATAAGATGGATTCTGCATAAGGAAACGCCCAAAACTTTCTAGTAGTTAGAATTGAAGGAAAAATCAATGTGAACATGGCATATCTGATGCTCTGCACCATCTCACTGCTGTAGGCTAGCAAATCTACTGACTACTGCTAGTGCACATATTTTGTACCTACAAATATGGGTGCATGTTCATTTGATTATGCTAGTTTTCTTAATTGACTGCAAAACCATATACATAGAAAACATACCTTGGAAACGGAGTTGGTTCAGTGCATATATGGCACCTGTATATGTTTCCCTCTTTTAGTAATTTTCTCCAGCATATTTGGCATCCCATGTACCACCAGTCGGTAGTTGAGATAACCTCAGTGATTCTTATCTTCGAGCTTATAATATTGAGTCTGTGATGTAATGGAACTATAAGTTAGAGGCGCGCATGTAAACGAAGGCATTGATAGTGTAAGGTGGGTATTGGCTTTACTGGGGTCAACAGCTGCCAAAGCTGCAACAGTCGATTCAGTTGCCTGCCGTTGGCCCTGTCCCATATTTCGCAGCTCAATTTGGTAAGACATGCCACTTGTTCTGCATATGGGTTGCCATAAGCAATCAGTGGATACAAATAAACAAAAGTCATAATTAGATCCAAAATATGGACAGTACCTTGCGACCATGGCCTTCATCTCAGGGATGTTAACATTGATGTGCCACCTGGGTGATGAGGTGTTTTTAAAAGCCAGTGTGCCTGTAGATTTCAATTAATTATGTATTCTAAGAACTCGTCTTGTTGTTGCAAAAGGAAGATCAACTATCATAAAGGGAAGCACAAAATATCATTGCCTGCATAATGGTCCACCATCACTCCGACAAAAGTAACACGACAGGTTCAGTTTTGGACCATTCACACAATGCATCGCCATCAAATGATCCCACAAATTCCCCCCAAAGCACCGCAATTGTGGACTTTCTGCAGAAAAGACGTGTTCATTTGAGAATTCATTATGTTTCATCGAAGAAACAAATAAAGAAGTATGAAAAAATCACATACTGTCCATCTGTAATGTAAATTTGATGCCTTGACTCATGAACAGAGCCAATAGGAGGTAAAACATATGTTACCCTACTGATTAGTGCAGCCATGTCTGAAAAAAATAAAGATAAACATAATGTTCAAAACCGTCATGAATAGCGAGAGAAATAGAAAATAGGGAAATTCATCGGGTCGGGAACAACTGGCTCGGCCAATGTCTTATGAATGAAGCTAATTCTGTACGGATGATCAACTGCTCTGTATTTGTGTCTGACTCTAAATATTTGGTAGCCTTCAATTGTATAGATGACCACTTCATGGAATGTATCTTTAAACATAGCCATTTTATCCTTTGGTGTCGATCCTTCTGCTTTACCCCCCGTGCAAATAAAGGAAATCTAAAGTGTACCGATGGATAGAGCAAATCTTGTGACAGAAAAATCAGAACCGTCCTTACTTTGGAATTGATCATGATGAAGTTCAGACCATACAGCTTCAATGTTCCCATATTGAAACAGTGAACTTGAAATCAAACGTGTGTCTTTCCAGATTTCTTAACATGGGGCCCTCCATCAGAGGCAACCTAATGATGGTACACTGGATTATGAAATGAATGGTTATAGATATGCTACCAAAATTTAAGCAGTATAACCTTTTTTGACAGTTAAAGGCTAGTTGATATAGAAATAAAGAGAACTAACTGAATGGCAGTGTGTTAGTCAATTTCTTCGCTGATTCTACGGTTCCGAATTTGAAAAGAATTCCAACGCCAGCATGTCAATCTATTTTTTCGCACATTCTAATGGAGGGAGAAATAGGATAGACAAATTTGATGGATGACATAATGGAGAAAGAACAAAAGTAGTGTATTAAGGAGGGGTGGACGGGGGGAGAAATAGGGTGGCCTCACCTAGTCAGAAGTGCCCGTGTAGAGGTGGAAACTCAACCTGCATCGCCATCATGTGCCGCGCGCCATCAGCGTCAGCTATTCCCCGTCGCCCTGCAGTAGCTTGTGGCCAGAATTTGTGGTTGCAGACCTCCGTGGCCGAGGGGAGGTGAAGGTGGTAGTGGTAGTGTTGGTGGAGGAGGCGAGCAGTCAGCGGCAAAAGGGCGTGCTCGAGTGGCGAGGTCGCTGGAGAGGCGGCTGTGGGGCTGCAGCGAGGCAGAGGGGGCGTCGCCGCTCCTGCCGCCGTCCCCCGAGAGGGATTTGTTTTTTGAGTTAAAAGCACCGGGAGTCCTACAACTTGCGCTGAACGTGATGGTTTGCATTTTAACCTTATCCAGTCCTTAAACTTGCATCAAATGTGCAAATTTGGTCCTGCCCAATCACAAAGCGACATGTGGACGCGTGAGTGCCGACCCGGTCAGCGCACGTCATTTTGCAAAGAGGCCCCTACCTTTGGTTTGAATCTACTCGCAGGACACGAAAACACCTGAATTAATTTTCAAAGGAGAC
>NW_021183766.1:0-960 GCF_002162155.2 Triticum dicoccoides
GCAACTTTTCCCCTCCGGTTCATCCGTCCAAAAACGCGAAACTCCGGGGATACTTTCCCGGATGCTTTCCCCCTTCATCGGTATCACCTACTACCGCGTTAGAACACGTCTAGCTCTGCTTGTTGTCCTGTTATGCACTTGCTTGCTATGTATTTACTGTTTCTTCCCCCCTCTTCTCTCCGGTAGACCCCGTGACGATGCTGATGCCCCTGTGGTCGACTACATCACCGACGACCCCTCTCTCTTGCCAGAGCAACCAGGCAAGCCCCCCCTTTGATCACCAGATATCGCCTACTCTTCTCTATACTGCTTGCATTAGAGTAGTGTAGCATGTTACTGCTTTCCGTTAATCCTATTCTGATGCATAGCCTGTCATTGCTGCTACAGTCATTGATACCTTACCCGCAATCCTAAATGCTTAGTATAGGATGCTAGTGTTCCATCAGTGTCCCTACACTCTTGTCCGTCTACCATGCTATACTACTGGGCTGTGATCACATCGGGAGGTGATCACGGACATATACTATATACTTTACACTGTTACATTACTGGTGATACTGTTTGGAGATGGGGGCTGAAGGGGCAGGTGGCTCCATCCAGGTAGTGGTGGGCCTGAGTTCCCGACGGCCCCCGACTGTTACTTTGTGGCGGAGCGACAGGGCAGGTTGAGACCACCTAGGAGACAGGTGGGCCTGGCCCTGTTCGGCGTTCGCGGATACTTAACACGCTTAACGAGATCTTGGTATTTGATCTGAGTCGGCTACGAGCCTATACGCACTAACCATCTACGTGGGAGTAGTTATGGGTATCCCGACGTCGTGGTATCAGCCGAAGCACTTCAGACGTCAGCGACGGAGCGGCGCGCGCCGAATTGGACTGGAACGCCACTAGGCTAGGTCTGCTTTCGGCCGCCCTCGCAACGTGCAGGTGTGCTATGGGCGATGGGCCCAGACCCCTGTG
>NW_021183767.1:0-1107 GCF_002162155.2 Triticum dicoccoides
AAAGCTGATGACTACTCGATAGTTCAGTATGCCATGCTTTACGGCTTAGAATCGGGACTTCAACGACGTTTTGAACGTCATGGAGCATATGAGATGTTCCAGGAGTTGAAGTTAATATTTCAAGCAAATGCCCGAATTGAGAGATATGAAGTCTCCAATAAGTTCTATAGCTGCAAGATGGAGGAGAACAGTTCTGTCAGTGAGCATATACTCAAAATGTCTGGGTATAATAATCACTTGATTCAATTGGGAGTTAATCTTCCGGATGATTGCGTCATTGACAGAATTCTCCAATCACTGCCACCAAGCTACAAGAGTTTCGTGATGAACTATAATATGCAAGGGATGAACAAGACTATTCCCGAGCTCTTCGCAATGCTGAAAGCTGCGGAGGTAGAAATCAAAAAGGAGCATCAAGTGTTGATGGTTAACAAAACCACTAGTTTCAAGAAAAAGGGCAAAGGAAAGAAGAAAGGGAACTTCAATAAGAACAACAAGCCAGTTGCTGCTCAAGAGAAGAAACCCAAGTCTGGACCTAAGCCTGAAACTGAGTGCTTCTACTGCAAGCAGACTGGTCACTGGAAGCGGAACTGCCCCAAGTATTTGGCGGATAAGAAGGATGGCAAGGTGAACAAAGGTATATGTGATATACATGTTATTGATGTGTACCTTACCAATGCTCGCAGTAGCACCTGGGTATTTGATACTGGTTCTGTTGCTAATATTTGCAACTCGAAACAGGGGCTACGGATTAAGCGAAGATTGGCTAAGGACGAGGTGACGATGCGCGTGGGAAACGGTTCCAAAGTCGATGTGATCGCAGTCGGCACGCTACCTCTACATCTACCTTCGGGATTAATATTAGACCTAAGTAATTGTTATTTGGTGCCAGCGTTAAGCATGAACATTATATCTGGATCTTGTTTAATGCGAGACGGTTATTCATTTAAATCAGAGAATAATGGTTGTTCTATTTATATGAGTAATATCTTTTATGGTCATGCACCCTTGAAGAGTGGTCTATTCTTATTGAATCTCGATAGTAGTAATACACATATTCATAATGTTGAAGCCAAAAGATGCAGAGTTGATAATGAAAGTGCAACT
>NW_021183768.1:0-1504 GCF_002162155.2 Triticum dicoccoides
CGTCGTGGTATCAGCCGAAGCACTTCAGACGTCAGCGACGGAGCGGCGCGCGCCGGATTGGAACGTAAGCCTGCTCTTGTATTAAGGGGGCTAGTTCTGCTTCCGGCCGCCCACGCAACGTGCAGGTGTGCTATGGGCGATGGGCCCAGACCCCTGTGCGCTTAGGTTTAGACCGGCGTGTTGACCTCTCTGTTTTGCCTAGGTGGGGCTGCGACGTGTTGATCTTCCGAGGCCGGGCATGACCCAGGAAAGTGTGTCCGGCCAAATGGGATCGAGCGTGTTGGGTTATGTGGTGCACCCCTGCAGGGAAGTTAATCTATTCGAATAGCCGTGATCTTCGGTAACAGGACGACTTGGAGTTGTACCTTGACCTTATGACAACTAGAACCGGATACTTAATAAAACACACCCTTCCAAGTTCCACAGACAACCCGGTGATCGCTTTTCCGCAGGGCGACGAGGAGAGGATCGCCGGGTAGGAATATGCTATGCGATGCTACTGGAGATGCTGCTTGGAGATGCTACTTGGAGATGCTACTTGGAGGACTACAATCTACTCTCTTCTATATGCCGCAAGACGGAGGCTACCAGAAGCGTAGTCTTCGATAAGACTAGCTATCCCCCTCTTATTCTGGCATTCTGCAGTTCAGTCTACTGATATGGCCCCCTTACACATATACCCATGCATAGGTAGTGTAGATCCTTGCTTGCGAGTACTTTGGATGAGTACTCACGGTTGCTTTCTCCCCCCTTTTCCCCCTTTCCTTTCTTTCTGGTTGTCGCAACCAGATGCTGGAGTTCAGGAGCCAGACGCTACCGTCGACGACGACCCCTACTACACCGGAGGTGCCTACTACTACGTGCTGCCCGCTGACGACGTCCAGGAGTAGTTAGGAGGATCCCAGGCAGGAGGCCTGCGCCTCTTTCGATCTGTATCCCAGTTTGTGCTAGCCATCTTATGGCACCCTGTTTAACTTATGTCTGTACTCAGATATTGTTGCTTCCGCTGACTCGTCTATGATCGAGCACTTGTGTTCGAGCCCTCGAGGCCCCTGGCTTGTATTATGATGCTTGTATGACTTATTTTATTTGTAGAGTTGTGTTGTGATATCTTCCCGTGAGTCCCTGATCTTGATCGTACACATTTGCGTGCATGATTAGTGTACGATTGAATCGGGGGCGTCACAAGTTGGTATCAGAGCCGACTGCCTGTAGGAATCCCCTTTCCAACTCCTCGGCCGAAGTTGAGTCTAGCCATTGCAAAACTTTTACTAACTTGGCTGTGTGCCTTACGGGCCCACGTCGCCATTGGGTGGTATTAGGATCTTTTATTCCTCGACCTATACTCTGGGACTCTTATTTCTCTTCTATTCGGGTTAAATGATTTTGCTAAAAACAAAACTAACTTTAGGTTCTCGCAAGTACTTTCTCCCGGAGAGCCACTTGTTACCGATGACCGCCTGCTGCACCAGAAGATTCCGAAGATACTCTACGATGTGCTCTC
>NW_021183769.1:0-1093 GCF_002162155.2 Triticum dicoccoides
TTCAACGACCAGACAAAGGCGTCACAGAACCCCACCTTGATCAATAAAGCTTTCATCTTATATTCGCAATATCCAGATTGCAATCTTAGTTTCTTGCTTGTTCTTCGTTTGCTCGCAGGAAACAGACCCTCGTGGTCAGGTTGATTGTGCTCCGGCGTGGTCAATAACCTCTCGGAGTTGGTTTAGCGATTGCTAAGGCGCGACGTCCTCGCACGTTCGTAGTCGGATCGTCAAAGTCGACTTCCACCAAAGCGATATCCATCATCTCATCGAAAGACGGGACACCTTTGCCTCTATCAAGTGGTATCAGATTTCCAGGTTGCTCGGTGAGATTTTACAGTTTTTCGTAGTTTAGATCGAGTCTGTTCTTCATACCTATAGTCCACGAAAAAGCCACAAAAAAAAATTTAGGGTTAGTTCATCATATCCGAACCAATCTGAGCCTTGCATAATCTTTTTAGGGTTTTGCTTTGTTGAATTTGCGGTTGCATCGTCGTGTCTAGTTGCTGGTCTTAGAGTCTAGTCTTGTAGAGTTTCGAGTTCTGGTCATAAGTTGTGACGCCGCCGCCGCACCATCATCATCGCCCCTGCCATCTACCACCACCGCACCGAATCCGTATCCATATACCACCACCAATCCGTGTCCATATACCACCACCGATCCATATCCATATACTACCACCGCTACCACCACCGCTGCCATATACCACCACCATATATCCACCACCAATCCGAGTTCTTTGCTTATTAGGTTTTTTTTCGGGATCCATCTAGATTCCGATTTGTGTTTCCTTGCCGGAGTAGGTTTCGGAAAAAGAGTCGGGTAGCCACGCTCCGTTTAGGCCCAAAATTTTTCGAAAACGCATTTTTCGAAAAAAATTCTGGCTATCCTATTTTTAGGTGTTTCTGAGTGTTTTGAGACAGGTGCCATTATAGGAAGTTTTTTTTGACCCGTTTCCAGTTTTTGGGTCCGGGCAGTCGAAAAAAAAAAATTGGTCGAAAAAATTTCGTGCCCATCCTGTCAGTTTGAGCTAGGAAGAGTTTTGAGACACTCGCCATTATAGTGATTTTTCGCAAAAAAAAAAAAAGAGCG
>NW_021183770.1:0-667 GCF_002162155.2 Triticum dicoccoides
GTATCCATATACCACCACCAATCCGTGCCCATATACCACCACCGATCCATATCCATATACTACCACCGCTACCACCACCGCTGCCATATACCACCACCATATATCCACCACCAATCCGAGTTCCTTGCTTATTAGGTTTGTTTTCGGGATCCATCTAGATTCCGATTCGTGTTTCCTTGCCGGAGTCGGGTAGCCACGCTCCGTTTAGGCCCAAAATTTTTCGAAAACGCATTTTTCGAAAAAATTTCTGGCTATCCTATTTTTAGGTGTTTCTGAGTGTTTTGAGACAGGTGCCATTATAGGAAGTTTTTTTTGACCCGTTTCCAGTTTTTGGGTCCGGGCAGTCGAAAAAAAAAAATTGGTCGAAAAAATTTCGTGCCCATCCTGTCAGTTTGAGCTAGGAAGAGTTTTGAGACACTCGCCATTATATTGATTTTTCGCAAAAAAAAAAAAGCAGCGCAAAAAAAAAGAGCGCAAAAAAAAGAGCGAAAAAAAAATTCAGAGTGTGCTTTTCCCTTGTTTACGTGCCGCGCCGTGATTTTGTTAGTGTTCTAGGCTCGCGTCTCTTGCACAGTCTAGCCTAGGACCAGCACAGTACCGTCGTTGAGCGTTTATTCAACTTTGCATCTCTGAATTGATTATTGCTGACCATTTTTGCTACCATATT
>NW_021183771.1:0-1034 GCF_002162155.2 Triticum dicoccoides
CCGCCGGCACCTGGAGGAGGGAAACGGACGCGTCGGGTCTACACGGAGTGGATGTAGCTGTGGGCCTGGCCCGGATGTTGCTCCCCGGTGTCCCTCTGGGCCGACCCGACACAACCGGGTGGAGAGGTCCACTGGTCAAAGCCCGTCCGTGCAAAGTCAAAGGGCTAGATCCCGTGGTCAAACGCTACAGGGTTAGGCGGGACGGGGGCCCTGGGGGGGTAGCAATGCCACCGGAGCGTCGTACCGGGCCCTCATACATGCGGGGTGGTGTTGTGGCATGTCCGAAGAGGCGGCACGCGTCTCCGGGTTGTGGCCCCCCTCACGGACGGCAATGAAACGGTGGTAGACGTTCTGCGGTAACGATGCAGCGTGAATATTATTAAATACTTGGAGTGCGATAAAATCATGAGTTTTCTACACAACGTGGGCGCATGTGCTATAGGACTGATGGTAATTTTTCATAATTTTTTGTGATGGAGAAGTATCTGAACACTTCCCTCTACGCGGATTGCTCTTCGCACGTCTACGACTGTGGCCGGCGGCCTTCGGGGGGTAGCATACCGTAAAATCTTGCGTAGGCGGCCTCTCACAAGTCTGGAAGTGTTGAGGCGGTTGCAAACGCCTAGCACGCGTCTCCGGTGCGTGCCCTCCTCACGAACGGCGCCGCCGCCGGCACCTGGAGGAGGGAAACGGACGCGTCGGGTCTACACGGAGTGGATGTAGCTGTGGGCCTGGCCCGGATGTTGCTCCCCGGTGTCCCTCTGGGCCGACCCGACACAACCGGGTGGAGAGGTCCACTGGTCAAAGCCCGTCCGTGCAAAGTCAAAGGGCTAGATCCCTTGGTCAAACGCTACAGGGTTAGGCGGGACGGGGGCCCTTGGGGGGTAGCAATGCCACCGGAGCATCGTACCGGGCCCTCATACATGCGGGGTGGTGTTGTGGCATGTCCGAAGAGGCGGCACGCGTCTCCGGTGCGTGGCCCCCCTCAGGAACAGCGCCGCCGCCGGCACCCGGAGGGGGGAAACGGACGCGTC
>NW_021183772.1:0-1643 GCF_002162155.2 Triticum dicoccoides
CCATCTCTTGCTTATCGCACTATTTGTATCGTTCTGCTTTCATAGCAGCCCTTTTTTTAATAAACAATACATAGCTCTTATCTATTATTGTACTCATCTATTTTTTATATACAAATATGCTCAGTCATGACATTATGCAACCGTACACTTTGGTACGGCCAATACACCAGGGGATTAGCCCCATAACATGATGTGAGAAGACCGAACACTCTCATGAGTGCGGCACCCCGAACTTATAGCACTATATGCATCGGCTCCGAATCATGTCTTGGGTCAATAGTTGGGTTTGCCCGGCTCCCATGTTTTGGTACCTTACGTTTCGCAATGTTGGCCAAGGTAGCGCTGGAAGACCTACTGCGATTGTGCCCCAGTTCAGCTGGGTTAACACCTTAGTAAAGAAAGCTAAAACTGACCGTCATGATAGTGTGAGAGACCGGTCGCTGTTCGCGAGGTTCTTCGAGTCCTTAAAGACTTATGCCGCTTAGAGCGAGGAGCCGGACTTATCCGGCCTAGGCGTGGATAGCGCCCCAAACTCGGTCTTTCGAATACTAGGGGCTTCGCCGAAATTTACAATTATAGAATTCTATGGCTAAGTGAGAGTGATAAAGCATTATAAGTCCGATGGCCTGGTTCGTTGTGCTGAGCGCCTCCCTAGATGGACCCAAGAATGGGAACAAGAGCGCTCAGGTTTATCCCGAACACCCCAGCACTCATGGGATGGGGGTAGAAGCCGCCGACTTGCATCTCTCAGATTTGATAAATGGCCGCACAGAAGGTAATATTTTAAATTAACAAGCGTTGCTTAACGCATATGAACAAAGTTTTCAGCGTACAGGATATCAGATGCGAGTCTACTCAAAAATTACATCTTTGGAGCATTCGTTTGCTATAAGGCGGGCACCCTTCAGGACGCCCTTATAATACATCTCGGGCGTGCGATACTCCTTGCCCGGCGGTGGCGTGTCCTCAAAAGCTTCTCAACGTCCAGCTTGCCCCAGTGCACTTTAGCACGGGCAAGGGCCCGACGGGCACCTTCGATACAAACGGAGCGCTTGATGACCTCAATCCACGAACACGCGTCCACCAGCCGCCGCACCAGACCGAAGTAGCTCCCAGGCATGGCTTCTCTAGGCCACAGCCGAACTATGAGGCCCTTCATGGCTTGTTCGGCCAACTTCTGGAGCTCGACCAACTGCTTCAGCTGGTCGCTCAGGGGCACCAGATGTTCGGCCTCAGCATACTGAGACCAGAACACCTTTTCCGTCGAGCTCCCCACCTCGGCTCGGTAGAATGCGGCAGCATCAGACACACTACGGGGCAGATCGCCGAACGCTCCTGGAGAGCTCCGGATTCGGGTAAGTAACAAATAATTTACTTTTATATTCTTGCTTTGCATAAAGAATGCCTTACCCGCCGCTATCTTCTTCATCGCCTCGATCTCCTGGAGGGCCTTCTGGGCTTCGGCCTTAGCGGTTTTGGCACTCTCAAGAGCCAAGGCGAGCTCGGACTCTCGAGCCTTTGAGTCACGCTCCAAACTCTCGTGTTTCTCCACGAGAGCCTGGAGCTCTTGCCGCACCTCCGCCACCTGCGCCTCCTGCTTCTCTCGCTCGGTGCGCTCCAAGGCCGCACTGTTTTCAGCCTTA
>NW_021183773.1:0-1121 GCF_002162155.2 Triticum dicoccoides
TTTAGAAACATGGCAACATTATTTATGGCCCAAAGAATTTGTTATACATTCTGATCATGAATCTTTGAAACATATTAAAAGTCAAGCTAAACTGAATCGTAGACATGCTAAATGGGTTGAATTCATTGAGACTTTTCCTTATGTCATTAAACACAAGAAGGGAAAAGAAAATGTTATTGCTGATGCATTGTCTCGCCGCTATACTATGCTTTCACAACTTGACTTCAAAATATTTGGTTTGGAGACCATCAAAGATCAATATGTGCATGATGCTGATTTTAAAGATGTAATGCAGAATTGTAAAGAAGGAAGAATGTGGAACAAGTTCGTCGTTAACGATGGATTTGTGTTTCGTGCTAACAAGCTATGCATTCCAGCTAGCTCCGTTCGTCTTTTGTTGTTGCAGGAGGCGCATGGAGGAGGATTAATGGGACACTTCGGCGTGAAGAAGACGGAGGACGTACTTGCTACACATTTCTTTTGGCCAAAGATGAGACGGGATGTTGAGCGTTTTATTGCTCGATGCACTACATGTCAAAAAGCTAAGTCACGACTCAATCCTCATGGTTTATATATGCCTTTGCCTGTACCTAGTGTTCCTTGGGAGGATATATCTATGGACTTTGTTTTAGGTTTACCTCGAACAAAGAAGGGGAGGGATAGCATATTTGTTGTCGTGGATAGATTCTCGAAAATGCCACACTTTATACCATGTCATAAAAGCGATGATGCTGTTAATGTTGCTGATTTGTTCTTTCGTGAAATTATTCGCTTGCATGGTGTGCCAAATACTATTGTTTCAGATCGTGATACTAAATTTCTTAGCCACTTTTGGAGATGTTTATGGGCTAAGTTGGGGACTAAACTGCTTTTTAGTACTACTTGTCACCCCCAAACTGATGGACAAACTGAAGTAGTCAATAGAACGTTGTCTACTATGCTTAGGGCTGTTTTGAAGAATAATAAGAAAATGTGGGAGGAATGCTTGCCTCATATTGAATTTGCTTATAATCGTTCATTGCATTCTACTACTAAGATGTGCCCTTTTGAAGTTGTGTATGGTTTCCTACCTCGTGCACCTATTGATTTGTTGCCTCTTCCATCTTCGGAGAAGGTTAATT
>NW_021183774.1:0-1189 GCF_002162155.2 Triticum dicoccoides
ATTTTGGTTCCTCCAGGGTGGATCGAATATGGAGTGGTGTGTGCTTCAGTTAAAACTTGCTGTTTAAGGTCTTCTATGTTTGGCACGCATAGCCTTTCTCCGTACCATAATATTCCTTCATTGTCTATGACGAATTCCGAGGCCTTGCCCATACTCAACTTCCTTTTAATTCCTTCAATGCTGGGGTGACCGGACTGAGCCTCTTTAATTTTCTCCACAAGGTGTGGTTGTATTTCCAAGTTTGATATGGTGCCTTCTGCTACCATTATCAAGTTGAGCTTGACAAATTCTTGATGGAATTCGGGCCTCAAGCTGTGCAGATAGTTCCCGTCGGAGCTGGGGTTTCGACTCAGGGCATCGGCCACTACGTTTGCTTTCCCTGGATGGTAATGGATACCAACATCATAATCCTTTACCAATTCTAACCAGCGGCGTTGCCGTAAATTTAGTTCTGGCTGCGTAAAAATGTATTTGAGGCTTTTGTGATCTGTATATATCTCACATCGATTCCCAAGTAGAAAATGCCTCCATTCCTTGAGTGCATGAATAACTGCTGCCATTTCTAAATCATGAGTGGGATAATTTTCCTCGTGTTTGCGAAGTTGCCTTGAAGCGTAGGCGACAACCTTGCCTTCTTGCATCAACACGCATCTGAGACCCTTTCTGGATGCGTCACAAAATACTTCAAAATTCTTGTGTATATCGGGTACAATTAATACTGGTGCTGTTGTTAATTTCCGCTTTAGCTCTTGGAAGCTTTTCTCGCAGGCTTCTGTCCATTCAAACTTCTTATCTTTCTTGAGTAACTGTGTCATAGGCTTGGATATGGTGGAAAATCCTTCAATAAATCTGCGGTAATACCCTGCCATTCCCAAGAAACTTCGTATGTCTGTTATGCTGGCTGGTGACTTCCAGTCAAGTACGGCCTTGACTTTCTCTGGGTCCACTGCTATACCGTCTTGAGTCAGCACGTGGCCTAGAAAACCTACTTGTCTTAGCCAAAATTCGCACTTGCTGAACTTGGCATACAATTGGTGTTTCCTTAGCTCTCCTAGTACAATCCTGAGATGTTCTGCGTGCTCTTCTGGTGTTTTGGAGTATACCAGAATATCGTCGATGAATACTACGACGAATTTGTCCATAAACTTCATAAATACTTTGTTCATGAGGTGAACAAAATATGCCGGGG
>NW_021183775.1:0-1073 GCF_002162155.2 Triticum dicoccoides
TTTTTCATACAGCTCCCCGCAAAAATAAAATAAAAAATCTTGCAGCAGCAAGGGATTTTAGATCAGGTGCTAAGCGCATTAAAGAGTTTAGCAACTAAAGTCTTCAATGCATTCTCTCTCCGTCCTTGAAAGATTGCACTTCCAACTTCGTTGAAGGATCAAACTGTCTCAAAGTTTGACCAAGTTTGTGCAAAAAGATATCAATGTTTGTGAAACCAAATAGGTGTACGATCAAAATATATTTTATCATGAATCTAATGCTACTATTTTGAAGACATAAATGTTGGTGTATTATTGTATAAATACAGTCAAACATAAAAAAGTTTAAATTTCCAACAAAGTTGGAAGTACACTCTTTTAAGGACGGATGGAGTAGGTATTTAACTTGTCCTACCTAAGCTCCCTTCATTTAATGATTTAGAGCATCTCCAGCCGTTCGGCCCCCCAGAACACCGAAAAAGCGTCGTCCGGGGCCGAACCGGTGCTTTCTTTCGGCCTGGGGGTGATTGCGTTCCCAGTCGTCGGCCCCAGGTCGCCCCCAACTCGGCGCAAACTTGGTGTTTTGATTCGGATTTGGCATAAACTCAGAGATTTTTCATTCAAATTTGTACAAAAAACAGAAAACAAACAAACTACGCCTAGCCGTACTACGCCGTGGCCGCCGCCCGCCTTCTACATGCCGAGGAGCCTGTAGAACTGGGTGTAGTCGCCTCCCTGCGTCCCGTCGTAGCCGTCGTCCCTGGTGCACCCCTGACCAGGGTCGCCGACACGTGGGGGGTTGGACGGCCCAGGCGCGTCCTCCTCGTCGCTGTCGAGGACGACGACGATGCCCTCCTCACGTCCGCGGCGCTGGGCCTTGATCTCCTCGTAGGCCCGGCGCTAGCGCGCCAACTGCTCGCAGACGTAGTCCGCCTTCGCCCACTTGAGGGTGGTCTCGTCGGCGGCGACCATCTCTGCGTGCTCCTTCTTAACAGGGAGCAACCCCGGCTTGGTCCTCGGCAGGACTAGGCGGAGGGAACGCAGGGAGGGGCGGCCGCCCTTGTTGATGACGAGGCCACCGCTGCGGGTGCTGC
>NW_021183776.1:0-999 GCF_002162155.2 Triticum dicoccoides
AACTAGAGCCCTGTGCAGCGCCCCCTCGGGGAAACTCGAGGTTTGGTTTTAGTTGTACGGATTGCTCATCTGAGTGTGCCCTGAGAAAGAGATATGTGCAGCTCCTATCGGGATTTGTCGGCACATTCGGGCGGTGTTGCTGGTTTAGTTTTACCCTGTCGAAATGTCTTGTTGTACCGGGATACCGAGTCTGATCGGAACGTCTCGGGTGGAGGTCTATTCCTTCGTTGACCGTGAGAGCTTGTCATGGGCTAAGTTGGGACACCCCTGCAGGGTATTATCTTTCGAAAGCCGTGCCCGCGGTTATGGGCAGATGGGAATTTGTTAACGTCCGGTTGTAGAAAACCCGAAGTTGACCTTAATTAAAATACATCAACCGTGTGTGTAACCGTGATGGTCTCTTTCCGGCGGAGTTCGGGAAGTGAACACGGTTGTTGGAGTTATGCTTGACGTAGGTTGCTATAGGATCACTTCTTGATCATACTTTTATCGACCGTGCTTTGCCCTCTCTTCTCGCTCTCTTTTGCGATTGTAGCCACCATATATGCTAGTCGCTTGCTGCAGCTCCACCTCATTACTCCATCCTTCCTATAAGCTTAAATAGTCTTGATCTCGCGGGTGCGAGATTGCTGAGTCCCCTTGGCTCACAGATACTTCCAAAACCAGTTTGCAGGTGCCTATGTTACCGGGCAGGTGACGCAACCAAGCTCAGGAGGAGCTCGATGAAGATCTTGCCCTTTGTGTTGTTTCGTTCTAGTTGATCAGTAGTGGAGCCCAGTTGGGGTCGATCGGGGACCTTTGTCGCATTTGGGGTTCTTCTTTTATTTTGGTTCCGTAGTCGGACCTTGATTGTATCTGGATGATGTAATGCTTTATTCATGTAATTGTGTGAAGTGGCGATTGTAAGCCAACTATGTATCTCTTTCCCTTATGTATTACATGGGTTGTGTGAAGATTACCTCACTTGCGACATTGCTTTCAATGCGGTTATGCCTCTAA
>NW_021183777.1:0-1419 GCF_002162155.2 Triticum dicoccoides
TTACCATCCTTTATGTTAAGAATGTTCTGAGATTTGTTCCACCTCTTGAGAATTCTTGACATAGAAATACTTCTCACCATCACCATTCTTTCTTGGTCCCCGTGTTAATACCAACAAGTGAACGGTGTTGTTTGGATTCTTTCCTTCTAGCAACCCTATCTCTTTGAAGTTAATGGTCGAAAGTTCATTCTTAGGCTATTGATTATTGCATCACCATTCTGACATTGGTCATGCAACCCAACCCATATTTCGGGCGCGCCTTTCAACCAATGTTTAATTGTGTATGTTTTCCTCGAGCATACTTCCTTATATCATTTGATCTGACAAATGTTATCTCCTTGTTCACTAGTTGTGGACACCCATCTTTTAGGAATCTCGGTGAATTGCCGTTGAGTTTACCAGACACCTCCTTGTCCTCTCCTTGGGTTAATGATGGACTCTTGATAACGGAAATCACTTCATAGTTCATTTCCCCGAGAATCTTACAATGTCATCTCGTCAATTTGCGTTGCACCTTTTCTTCTCAGGTATCCTAAGTCTGAGGTATCCTGACACCAACCGGATCTGAATCTCGGTCAGATATGATGGTTGGGACATATCTCCAAGAGTTGTAACATTGATCTCTACGTGACCCGGTAACATGATGTCATGCCTAGCACCCCCCCCCCCGGCTGGAGGACCTATCATTATAGATTCCTTTTCAGCAAGGTTATCCATTCATCCATGAGGAAATTGTAAGACTTATTCTACAACATATTCCTGATGGATCCTTCGTGTTTCCAAAGTCTGATCTTCACACGAAGACCATGTCAAGGCTATCTCGAAACATGTCAATGGTACTCCGATTTTCAACAGGAACATTTGAAGCACGATGCTAAATTTTATTTATCATTTATCCTAACACCGTTGAATGGGTAATGTCATGATATTTCTCTCCCCTTCCCTGAAGGGTTTTCTACGTTATATCCTATCATGGATATCATGCCCCGCTTGTCCTAGGGAAGGATATACCCCTGTAATATGTGTGTATACACATTTTCCTCCCCATTGTTTTGATTAAACCTGGAAATCACCTTTCCTTTCCATTGGTTTATTTAAACCCTTTCTATGATCTATATGATATAAACAATAATAATTCCCTACTTGTGCAAACACCTTGGTGTACAACTCGGTCAGTAAGACCCTGTTACTTTTGTTGATGACATTTCGGTAACCACCGATGGACGAGAACTTTACCTATTGGTCCGCCTCGTTCAACGAGCAGGAAAATGGTTCTCTTCGTCCCTCGCCCCTGGTACCGACATTGTGCCGACATAACTGATAGGCTACCCTCTGACATGCCTTGCTATTGTGACCGTGCGAGATGTCACCGCTCCTATTTTTAACCCACATGGTGGGCCCATAACCCACAGTTCCACA
>NW_021183778.1:0-1083 GCF_002162155.2 Triticum dicoccoides
GAGGGGGTCCAGGGGGGTCGGGGCGGCGCCGAGGAGATGACGCGCGGCGTCGCGGTGGCCAGGCGATGCAGACGAGCAGGGTGGTGGCGTGGCGAGCTCGGGCGCGCGCGCCGTGTCCCTCCTCTGCCTACTGGCGCGAGGAGGAAGGCGATAGGGAAGGGAGGCGGCGGTGGGCTGGGCCAGCGGGAGGAGCTGGCCAGCTGGGCCGGCTACAGGTAAGTGGCCCAGGTAATTCCCTTCTCTCTCTGTCTTTTTCTAATTAATTCAGTTTTCTATTTTGCAGGTTTGTTTTAAATTTGGTTTTGAAACCAATTCAATTTATTTTGCTTCTGACAATATTTTTAGGGGCTAAAAGAATTAAAACAATGCTCCACAAAATATTTCAGAATTATTGGACCTATATTTATTTAATAGTAGATATAAATCCAATTCAAATAATTATTGATTTAATTCAAATGCCCAAATTAAATGTTTCTGAGACACCAAAAATATTGGTTTGGATTTTGCCTCTTGCCAATATTTCCAGAGGATAACAGGAACATTTTCTTGGACTTATTTGAAGCAATTTTTATCTTGATCATTTTTTTTTAAAAAGGATTCTGAGGCTTTTGAAAATTCCCCAATTCAAATTTCATTTGAATTTAAACATGATGCACACACCAGACAGCACCAGAAGCTAGGGATGTGACAACTCACCCCCACTAAACAAGAATCTCGTCTCGAGATTCAAGCGTAGGGTAGGATGAAGGGGAAACGCAAACTAGTACAATCTTCACGATCCAGGGTGCACTTCAGTTGAACGTTGATTCATTCACCATCATTGTCTTGATGTCTTGTTCTGAGAAATCCTGCCAACATGACATGGAGGGAAGAAGGAGACTCTAGAAGGGTCGATCTTCTTGAAGATCGAACAACTCACGGAATGAGACATAGGACCATCTCTCGGGTTGAGACACGAGATACACATCAAGAGGGGTGGAAAGAAACGGATGACGAAGGTTCACTAGGTGGACAACAATTCCACACTTAAGAAGGTGGTAATCGGTTGTCAACGTAGCGAGGAGTTGAGTTGCCATGATACCA
>NW_021183779.1:0-988 GCF_002162155.2 Triticum dicoccoides
TCAGGATGCCTTACCAGAGCGATGTGGAGACTGGGAAGTAAAAAGAATTCCTAACTCTCCGATATATAATTCCTAAGGACTCAAAACATTTTTCTAGACACAACTCGGCTGCTAAAAACGATCAAGCAATGGGGACTCCTAAGGTCGGGGAAGGCTCTGATTACCAACTTGTAACGCCCTCGATGCGGCTATAGCTCCCACGTGTCGAGGCACGACTTAGAGGCATAACCGCATTGAAAGCAATGTCGCAAGTCAGGCAATCATTACAACATCCCATGTAATGTATAATAAAAGGGGGAGATAACATAGTTGGCTTACACTCGCCACGTCACATCAGAGTACATAAATAACATCCATCAAACAAACACTCATGGCCCGACTACGGCGCCAAAATAGAAAAGAACCCAACATGCGACAAGGTCCTGAATCGATAACCCCAACTAGGCACCACTACTGATCATCCGGAAAAGATACGTAGTAACGCTGAGAGTCCTCGTCGAACTCCCACTTGAGCTCGTACTCATCACCTGGAGCGGAATCACCTGGACCTGCATCTGGAGTTGTAGTATCTGTGAGCCACAGGGACTCAGCAATCTCACACCCACGCGATCAAAACTATTTAAGCTCATGGGAATGGATAAGGAAAATATATGTGGAGCTGCAGCAAGCGACTAGCATATGTGGTGGCTAACTTATACGCAAAAGAGAGCGAGAAGAGAAGGCGAAGCACGAGCGAGAAGCTAAAGGAACATCCTGCGCAAGCATAACTCCAACACCGTGTCCACTTCCCGGACTCCGCCGAGAAGGGGCCATCACGGTAACACACACGGTTGATTCATTTTAATTAAGTTTAGTTCAAGTCATCTACAACCGGACATTAACAAATTCCCATCTGCCCATAACCGCGGGCACGGCTTTCGAAAGATCAATCCCTGCAGGGGAGTCCCAACTTAGCCCATGACAAGCTCTCACGGTCAACGAAGGAATA
>NW_021183780.1:0-2743 GCF_002162155.2 Triticum dicoccoides
TTTCTTCTCGGTACCGGAGTCTGTAATCGAGTACCCTTCCTACTCGTGTGAAGCCTTTGCATTCTCTCCTCAATTATTTCAACGGGTGTTTTCTCTTCAAGATATTCGTCGGTTCCCCCTTCTAAGTTGTCTTTGTTTTTACTGCCCTCCCACCCTCTTCTTCCCGGAGTTTGAGTCTGTGTCGAGCATCAATTTCATTTGTGCGGAGCCTCTTCAGTCTTCCCTCAATTATTTCAACCGGTGAAGTCTCGTCTCGTTTGACATTCTTCATCTCTTTTTCTTCTACGGTGGTCTCAATTCAAGTTTTTCGGGTTGATCATATTCTTTTACTTGGATCAAGTGTTTTCCTTGCTCGTTCGCCTCTCACCAGTTTATCCTTCCAGAGTTCGGAAGACATGTCAGGAGATTCGTCTGTGTTCGAATTAATTCGAGGTTATCACCTCATTCAAATATTTCAATTGTTCCGGTGCATCATCTATTTGTTCAACATCCCTTTCCAATGGTGTTTTTTCTCTTCAGTGGGCCCTAACCCACAGGTCTTTTCCCAGGATCTTACCTGACTCTTCTAATTATTCCGGAGTTATTCTCAATTCTTTTCAAGTGTGATGTAAGTATGAATTCCATCAGTCACATGCCTTTTCCAAGATCGATTTCAAAGCATTTCATTTTTGGCTCAACCTCTTTGCTTTTCATTCTCCCGGAGTATCTCAGTAATTTTGGTGGCGTTCCTCGTCATCATTTGAAGATCGAAGAAGAGTTTTTCCTCTAAATCTTGCCCGTTCTCTCGAAGTTTCGTGGTTCTAGCTTCATGTTATCCTCTCATATTATTCCGTTTGTCAGATATTCTTTCTCACCCATCCGGAGTATGTCAGGAGTTATTTTTCCATTTCTTTTCACCGGAGGCCATCATTCCAGTTATCGTTCTCTATTTATCCCGGTGCTTCGTTCAAGTGTTCTTTAATCAGCTCATGATCAATTTGTTCTTTGCATCTAAATCCCCTCAAGCATATTTGTTCTTCTAATTCTTCCCGGTGATTCATTCTCTTTCATCAGTCATTTCCGAATTCTTACGGTGGTTCGTTCAAGATTCTTTTTCCTTGATTATCATATTAATTTATTTGTTCTTTTCAATCCTATCGGTGGTTCATGAAGACCTTCTCAAGTTTGCGATATGTCACTTCTCAATCCTTTTCAAGAAGAATAAGTAGTATGAAAAATCCATTGCTTCTCATCAATTTAATTTGATGAAGGATTAGCATACAATAAATCTTATTCTTATTTCTCCAAGTGATTAATCCCTTCCTTTGGAGTTTGTTCTTGATGAATAAATTCTAGTTCCAAGTATTTTCATCTTTTCTTTTCCGGAGTTCAAATTCCCTCGGCCATTTCGTCAGAACCTCCATCTAAATCACCGTAAGCTTTAATCTTATTCTTTCATCATTCATTTCTATCTCATCATCCTTTTGTCACCCGAGTTCTTCATGGTGGTTCTTCATGATTTAATTCATTCTTCAAGAGTTCATCAAGTATCATTCCATCCTCTCTAGTTCGTGTTCTATTCCTCCATGTTTAGCCGGAGTGATGCCTAAATCCTTTCAGTCTTATTCGTTTCTTTTCTCATTCTAGCCACTCCGGTTAGAACGAGTGGTTTCATAGTCTATCTGATTCCGTGAGTTTTTGATTCTCGTCATTCGCGTCGTTCCTCTCTCTTCTCGAGTGTTCTCGATTTTTTGCTTCTTCTCTTGAGTTCTTGTTTCACCTCATCCCTTTTCCCTTCCGTATCGGTCCTAAGATCTCGGGACGAGATCTCTTGTTAGTGGAGGAGTGTTGTAACGCCCGGATTCGATGTGCCAGGTGTCCGTCAGTTATTCGCCGTCGTTGCCTAGTCAGCTGCTTGCGTGTTGCATTTTTCCATGTCATCATCTGCATTTCATCTGCATGCTTTTCAAAACTTGCATCCGTTCGGGTTCCCCCGGCTCTCTCCGTTGTCCGTTCGGAGTCCAGACCACACTCGCATGCGCCCGCGGCACCTCAGAAATATTGTTTTATAATTGGCATAAAAATGTTCTCGGAATGGGTTGCAACTTGTCGTGCGGGCTTATTATAGTGTAGACAGAGCGCCTGCCAAGTTTCATCGCATTCGGAGCCCATTTGATAGCCCAACCGTTAAATATAGCGGTACCGTTGCCGGTACCTTCGTCGGGTGTTTTCGGCCTCCGAAAACCCGTGCCGGGCTGCTATCTCTTCTCTCCTTATAGCCTAGCCCATCTACACAGCCCACCAACCCCTCTCATAGTCCCTCTCCGCTCTGGAGCCGTTCGATGGCGATAGTACGCTCCGAAAAGCCCCCAAAACCCCCAACCCTAGCCTCTTTTGCTATATAAAGATCCCCTATCTCCATTTTTGGCCTCCTACCTACCCCCTCCTCAATTCCCGCAGCCAGCCGCCGCCCCCTCCTCGCTTTCAGCGCCGGTGCGCTCCCCCTTCGCCACTTGGCGCGCCGCCAATCGCCGCGCCGCCACCTGAGGCGTCGCCCCGGCCAACCGGGCGCTGCCACGTCGCCCCAACGCTCGCCTCCTCCAACCCGCACCCTCCACGCGTCCCCCTGGCCTTCCTCGCGCCGCGCAGGGCCCGGCCGGCCCATCCGAGGCCCGCTCGGGTCGCCTCGGGCCCGAAGCCACCCCGCTCCCAAAACACCGATCTGGATCGAGGGGAGGAGTCCCTCGACCCCGATCTCCCCTCT
>NW_021183781.1:0-945 GCF_002162155.2 Triticum dicoccoides
AAAAAGAGCGAAAAAAAATATTCCAGAGTGTGCTTTTCCCTTGTTTACGTGCCGCGCCGTGATTTTGTTAGTGTTCTAGGCTCGCGTCTCTAGCACAGTCTAGCCTAGGACCAGCACAGTACCGTCGTTGAGCGTTTATTCAACTTTGCATCTCTGAATTGATTATTGCTGACCCTTTTTGCTACCATATTATAAGCCTTCCCAGCTCTACATACATCTACGTCGTGCGTTTGACTCTCCCTGGTAATCGCTCTATCCAAGCTTTGAGATTTTTTGACTACAACGGTTGCCGATCACCGCCTGCTGCTGGGTAAGAACTGGTAAGAATTTGAGATTTGCTTGACGGATTTGTGACACCCACCACCACCACTTGTTCATAGTCTGTAGGATCATATTCTTGTGTGTTTCTATTGCTGCTAACCATGCCAGGATCACAAGCCGACGAGATTGACTGGGACAATTTATCGAACAAGGAGCTTCATGATAAGTTTCAGCAAATGATGACTGAACAGGTGCAAGATGTGCTGAACAATTTTGAAGAGGCCATGGAGAAGATCACTGGCTTTGAGAAGACGTTCGAAACAAAGCTCGATAACAAGTTTAATGAATTGCTCGCGCGTCTTCCACCACCACCACCCGCTGCAGCTAACGCACCTCTCCAACAACAACAACAACAACGACTACCTCCACGTCGCGAAGCAGACCTCCGCCGAGCAAGCCGTGTTCCTCTTGCGTTTGGCCAAACTGTTGGTGCTGCTGTTGATACTTCTGTGGCTCCTGCTGCTGATGCGGAGGAGGATGATTATGTGGGAGACTATGAGGATGAGGTTGATCAAAATCAACACTACGTGCAGCCACCTGTACCACCACCAGCAGGTCGACCTCAGGTATATATTCGTAATGGTAGGCCTGCACCACCACCTCAGGTACGAGATGATGTCCATA
>NW_021183782.1:0-927 GCF_002162155.2 Triticum dicoccoides
ACACGCAAACGCACCCCGGGAATTGTCAATAATGGAAATCGCTCTGGGACGCCAAAATGGTGAATAATCGTGCACGAAATGGACCAGAGTCGACCAAAATTGTGTGTTGATGACTTACATGTAAACGCACCACGGAGTTCGTCAATCGTGGAAATCACTGCGGGACGCCCAAAACTAATTAATAGTGCAAGAAACGGGCCAAAATCGGCCCAAACTGCGATTGTTGATGATCGACACGTAAGCGCACCATGGGGTTCAACAACCATGGAAATCGCTTTGGGGCCCCAAAACGGTGAGTAATAGTCGACGAAACGGGCCAGAAGCGGCCCAAAATGCGAGTGTTGCTAACCGACACATAAACGTACCCCGGTGTTCGTCAATCATGGAAATCACACCGGGACGCCAAAACAGAGTAATAGTCCAAGAAACGGGACAGAATTGGCAAAAACTATGAATGTTGATGACAGACACGTAAGTGCACCTTGGAGTTCAACAACCATGGAAATCGCTCTGGGACCCCAAAGCGGCGAGTAATAGTGCACGAAACGGACCAGAATCGGCCAAAATTGTGAGTGTTGATGACCGAAACGTAAACGCACCACGGGGTTCGTAAATTGTGGAAATCACTCCAGGACCCCCGAAACTAAGTAATAGTCCAAGAAATGGGCCAGAATCGGCCAAAACTGCGAGTGCCACAAAACGAGCCCGAATCGACCGAAACTGCGAGTGTTGATGATCGACACGTAAACGCACCCCGGGGTTTGTTAATTGCGCAAGTCACACCGGGACCCCAAACAGTGAGTAATAGTCCATGAAACGGGCCAGAATCGGCCACAACTGTGAGTGTTCATGACCGGCACGTAAACGCATTTTGGGGTTCAACAACTATGGAAATCGCTTCGGGACCCCTAAATGTTGAGTAATAGT
>NW_021183783.1:0-1522 GCF_002162155.2 Triticum dicoccoides
GTGTGCATTAATTTGCTCCTTTGCCATGCTAAAATGCTTTATTTCATAACTAAATAACCGTAGCTCCGAATTAAATAAACTTTATATGTAAATGGGGTAGAATTTTGCCTAGTTTATCATGGTGACCTTTATTTGCATATTAAACAACTCTAAAATTGTGTTTAGGGCAGAACAGGACCTAATCTAAAATATGCATATGGGAGTTTCCGGAATTGTTGTTCGTTGCTTCCGGCCTCATTTAAACTTGACTAGATAGGTAGTTTTACTTTGCTTCACCCTCTTGCCATGTTAACCAACATTTAATATTGTTGAGTACATAAACGAGATCAAACTAAATAACTTGTTGTGGTGTTTCGTCAATATGCAACTCGTTGCATATTGATCTCCACTTAATTTGTAGAACTGCTTGTGCACTTTGCCATGCCATGCTTCATTAAACCGGACATGCATCATACTCGTTTGTGCATCATGCCATGTTGATGTGTTGGTTATTTACTATGTTGTGTGCTTCTTTTCCGGTGTTTGCTTCTTCGGGTTGGTTCCGATAACGTCGAGGTTGTGAGGATCCATTCGTCTACGTCCGTTTGTCTTCTTCATGGACTCGTTCTTCTTCCATGCGGGATTTCAGGCAAGATGATCATACCCTCGAAATCACTACTATCTTTGCTATGCTAGTTTGCTCGCTCTTTTGCCATGCCAATGCTACGATGCCTACCACTTGCTTGTCAGCCACCCAAATTGCCATGTCAAACCTCTAACCCACCATGTCCTAGCAAACCGTTGATTGGCTATGTTACCGCTTTGCTCAGCCCCTCTTATAGCGTTGTTAGTTGCAGGTGAAGATTGAAGTTTGTTCCTTGTTGGAACATGGAGATGTTGTTCCTTGTTGGAACATGTTTACTGGTTGGGATATCACAATATATCTTACTTAATTAATGCATCTATATACTTGGTAAAGGGTGGAAGGCTCGGCCTTATGCCTGGTGTTTTGTTCCACTCTTGCCGCCCTAGTTTCCGTCATATCGGTGTTATGTTCCCGGATTTTGCGTCCCTTACGCGGTTGGGCTATAATGGGAACCCCTTGACAGTTCGCCTTAAGTAAAGCTTCTCCAGCAATGCCCAACATTGGTTTTACCATTTGCCACCTAGCCTTTTCTTTTCCCTTGGGAGTCGCGCTCCTGAGGGTCATCATTATTTTACCCCCCCCGGGCCAGTGCTCCTCTGAGTGTTGGTCCAACCTGTCAGCTGCCGGTGGCCACCAGGGGCAACTCTGGGTTGGCCTACCCGTACCTTGGACAATCTGAGTGTGCCCTGAGAAAGAGATATGTGCAGCTCCTATCGGGATTTGTCGGCACATTCGGGCGGTGTTGCTGGTTTAGTTTTACCCTGTCGAAATGTCTTGTTGTACCGGGATACCGAGTCTGATCGGAGTGTCTCGGGTGGAGGTCTATTCCTTCGTTGACCGTGAGAGCTTGTGATGGGCTAAGTTGGGACACCCCTGCAGGGTATTATCTTTCGAAAG
>NW_021183784.1:0-693 GCF_002162155.2 Triticum dicoccoides
GGCGTGGCGAAAGGGGGCGGCGGGCGCCGTACGTGGGCGAGAGGAGGCGGCGGGCGACGGCGGGCGGCGTCGAGGGCGCGGGCGACGGTGGGCGGCGTCGACGGCGGGCGGCGTCGAGGGCGAGGGCGCGGCAGGCCTTCGGCGCGGCAGAGAACGAGCGGAGAAATGGAGGCGACGGGTCGGGCGCACGTATTTATAGCCCCCCCCCCTTTAGTCGCGGTTGGGGAGGCGACCCGCGACTAAAGGGCCTTTAGTCGCGGTCGAGGAGGCGACCCGCTTCTAAAGGGTAACCTTTAGTCGCGGTTGGGGAGGCGACCCGCGACTAAAGGATAACCTTTAGTCGCGGTTGGGGAGGCGACCCGCGACTAAAGGACTTTTTCGTTCCCGCGCGCAACCACCTTTAGTCGCGGCTGGTCAGGCCAACCGCGACTAAAAGTATTTTCCAAATACTTTTTCTTTTTCAAAATGTTAAAAATACAAATAATATATCAAAAAATTCAGAAAAATAAAACTAATTCAATTCAAAATTCTAAAAATACAAATAATATATCAAAAAATTCAGAAAAATAAAACTAATTCAATTCAAAATTCTAAAAATACAAATAATATATCAAAAAATTCAGAAAAAAAAACTAATTCAATTCAAAATGTTAAAAATACAAATAATATATCAAAAAATTCAGAAAAATAAAA
>NW_021183785.1:0-1002 GCF_002162155.2 Triticum dicoccoides
ATATGATCAAATGGTTGGTTGCTTGCCTGATGGTTCGATGCACTGATACGGTTCTTCGTTAGGGTAATCACGGTACTCCTCGGGGACAGAACCTGTCGCAAAGGACATCGATACACAAGCATCACCAAACAATGTGCAACAATATGATGCATGCATGAAACATGGCAATATGAGTGTATTGGGCTAATGCAACTAAAACCAGAAGGGTTTGAACAAATTTGAATCAAAGATTCAAATTCCAAATTCAAATATGGCCTTTTTAAGTGCCTTTTCTTGTTCTGCTTAAAACATCAATTTAACTTGTTTGATCATGCATGAAAATAGTACAGATGGATAGATTGGATTTTTCTGATCATTTTTCATATATAATTTGTCCAATTTGGAGTTACAGAATAAAAGTTATGAATTTTTGAAGTTTAAATAATATTCTGGAATTTCCTGATTTAAATTAAATCCAGAAAATCAATTACTGCGTTAGCCTGACGTCAGTGTGACGTCAGCAGGTCAACGGAACTGGTCCAGGTCAAACCTGACAGTGGGTCCCGCATGTCAGGGTGATTATTGTAATTAAAACTTAATTAAAACTAATCCTGTTTAATTAGCAGGGCTGGGCCCCACCTGTCATTGACTCAGGGGAGTCAACCAGGGCCCACCCGTGGTCAAAGTGGATGTCGGCTGCCGGCGTTTAGTCGCCGGCGAGCCCGACGCGGCGGCGGAAGTGGTTTTGGTCATTTCGGCCACCAGAGGGGCCGCGGAGACCACCGGAGTGGAGCTGAGGCCAACCCGCAGTTCTTGGCGGGGCCCGTTGGGGTCGGGGTGGCCGGAGTCGACGGCGGCGAGCTCGGCTGCGGCCGCCGGGGTTCGGTCGTGCACGGGAACGGTGCTGGAGCTCGAAGTCGAGCAAAGCGGGGCGCTAGGGATGCTCTACGGGGTCTTGCGAACTCGTTGGACTCGCCGGGGTGACCAAATGGTCACCGGAGCTGCGTCGACGGCGAGCTCGGC
>NW_021183786.1:0-1207 GCF_002162155.2 Triticum dicoccoides
TTAATCACATAGTGATGTGAACTAGACTACTGACTCTAGTAAACTCTTGGGTATTAGTCACATGGCGATGTGACCTGTGAGTGTTAATCGCATGGCGATGTGAACTAGATTATTGACTCTAGTGCAAGTGGGAGACTGTTGGAAATATGCCCTAGAGGCAATAATAAAAGTATTATTATTATATTTCCTTGTTCATGATAATTGTCTTTTATTCATGCTATAACTGTATTATCCGGAAATCGTAATACACGTGTGAATACATAGACCACAATATGTCCCTAGTGAGCCTCTAGTTGACTAGCTCGTTGTGATCAACAGATAGTCATGGTTTCCTGGCTATGGACATTGGATGTCGTTGATAACGGGATCACATCATTAGGAGAATGATGTGATGGACAAGACCCAATCCTAAGACTAGCACAAAAGATCGTGTAGTTCGTTTGCTAGAGCTTTGTCAATGTCAAGTATCTCTTCCTTTGACCATGAGATCGTATAACTCCTGGATACCGTAGGAGTGCTTTGGGTGTATCAAACGTCACAACGTAACTGGGTGACTATAAAGGTGCACTACAGGTATCTCCGAAAGTATCTATTGTTTTATGCGAATCGAGACTGGGATTTGTCACTCCGTGTAAACGGAGAGGTATCTCTGGGCCCACTCGGTAGGACATCATCATATGCGCAATGTGACCAAGGATTTGATCACGGGATGATTTGTTACGGAACGAGTAAAGTGACTTGCCGATAACGAGATTGAACAACGTATTGGATACCGACGATCGAATCTCGGGCAAGTAAAATACCGCTAGACAAAAGGGAATTGAATACGGGATTGATTAAGTCCCTGACATCGTGTTTCATCCGATGAGATCATCGTGGAACATGTGGGAGCCAACATGGGTATCCAGATCCCGCTGTTGGTTATTGACCGGAGAACGTCTCGGTCATGTCTACATGTCTCCCGAACCCGTAGGGTCTACACACTTAAGGTTCGATGACGCTAGGGTTATAAAGGAAGCTTGTATGTGGTTACCGAATGTTGTTCGGAGTCCCGGATGAGATCCCGGACGTCACGAGGAGTTCCGGAATGGTCCGGAGGTAAAGATTTATATATGGGAAGTCCTATTTTGGTCACCGGAAAAGTTTCGGGCGATATCGGTATTGTACCGGGACCACCGGGAGGGTCCCGGGGGTCCACCAAGTGGGG
>NW_021183787.1:0-1038 GCF_002162155.2 Triticum dicoccoides
CTGTAACAAAGGGATTTAATTTTTTTGAACTTATTTGAACTCCATACTTTTTCTGTGTTCAAAATACACCATTCAAAGCCACATCATTAATTTACAACCCTTTCCGACTTCATTTCTTATTTTTCATGCATTTACTAATTATTTTCAGCTATAAGACCATGAAATTGAAAAGCATTTGAAATGAACTCTGAAAATGTTCCAAGTTGGCATGGTATCATCATTTCACCCACATAGCATGTGCAAGAAAGTACAGAGGCTTACGGCAAAAACTGGATGCACTTCGTGTACAAAACAGACAATCTCCTTCGAAGTATCAGGGTTTCATATGGAAACTCGTCTGTAGCAAAGGGATTTCATTTTTTTTGAACTTATTTGAACTCCATAGTTTTTCTGTGTTGAAAATGCACCATTCAAAGCCACATCATCAATTTACAACCCTTTCCGACTTCATTTGTTATTTTTCATGCATTTACTGATTATTTTGAGCTATAAGACCATGAAATTGAAAAGCATTTGAAATGAATTCTGAAAAGGTTCCAAGTTGGCATGGTATCATCATTTCACCCACATAGCATGTGCAAGAAAGTACAGAATCTTACGGCAAAAACTGGATATACTTCGTGTACAAAACAGACAATCTCCTTCGAAGTATCAGGGTTTCACACGGAAACTCGTCTGTAATAAAGAGATTTAATTTTTTTGAACTTATTTGAACTCCATAGTTTTTCTATGTTCAAAATGCACCATTCAAATCCACATCATCAATTTACAACCCTTTCTGACTTCATCTGTTATTTTTCATGCATTTACTAATTATTTTGAGCTATGAGACCATGAAATTGAAAAGCATTTGAAATGAACTCTGAAAAGGTTCCAAGTTGGCATGATATCTTCGCTTCACCCACATAGCATGTGCAAGAAAGTACAGAGGCTTACGGCAAAACCTGGATGCACTTCGTGTACAAAACAGACAATCTCCTTCGAAGTATCAGGTTTTCATAGGGAAACTTGTCTGTAACAAAGAGATTTCATTTTTTT
>NW_021183788.1:0-5600 GCF_002162155.2 Triticum dicoccoides
GTACATGCGTTAATCTGGCATGATGAAATGCCAATAACGCCAGTATCCCTCTCGGTTGTGTTAAGTGCCCGGAGGGTGTGAAGCAACAAGAGACATCAAAAAAGGTTTACACAGGATCTTAATCTAAAAAGAAACCTTTGAGCGGGGCCCTGCTGCATGTCTGCGCATTTGTCTCTGTTGTGCCGCATCCTTGAAGGGTGTAGCACGATGATCATCTGTAAAAGAGGAAAACCCCAGGTGAAAGACTTCATGCGAAAAGTTAGTTATTCTTAATGAACCATAAAAATGCAATCTATTATTATATTAATAGGGTCGAGCCGGACTATGGGCCCTTTTATGTGCAGGCAGCCCCTAGCACCACATATGGGGGTATAGTCAGCGACCCAAGCTCAGGTTTATCTGGGCTGCTACAACGAGTGGTGCGCCGGACACGTCCAGCCATGTCCGTGGTCTTGACGACCGATCATTTATTCGGGTTGGGGAGGCCATTCAGTGGTAAGGCTGCTAGAGCCGCCACATATTCTTCCGCATGTAGGGAACACTCTGTATTTCTGCTGATTGTGATGACGCCACGTGGACCGGGCATCTTAAGTTTAAGATAAGTGTAATGCAGAACTGCGTTGAAACGAGCAAAGGCCATTCTCCCAAGTAGTGCATGGTAGCCGCTTCGGAATGGAACGATTCGAAGATTAGTTCTGCGCTTCGGAAGTTGTCGGGGGAGCCGAATACAACCTCTAGTACTAGAGAGCCCGTGCAGCGGGCCTCTACGCCTGGTATTACTCCTTTAAAGGTAGTATTGCTGTGGCTGATACTTGACGGGTCTATCCCCATCTTGCGGACAGTGTCCTGATATATCAGATTAAGACTACTTCCGCCGTCCAGAAGGACTCGGGTGAGATGGTATCCGTTAATTATTGGGTCGAGCACCAAGGCAGCTGATCCTCCGTGTCAGATACTGGTCGGATGAACCCTGCGATCAAAAGTGATCGGGCAGGCCGACCAAGGGTTGAACTTGGGGGCGACGGGCTCTATAGCGCATATGTCTCGGAGTGCGCGTTTGCACCCTGCGATCATATTCACTATTTTTACCTCTGGTGGAAATTTTTTCTGTCTCCTAGTGTTCGGCTGGCGACGCTCATCCTCGTCTTCACTTGGAGTCTCCCTCCCCTTGTGTTCGGTGTTTAGTTTGCCGGCCTGCTTGAAGACCCAGCATTCTCTGTTGGTGTGGTTTGCAGGTTTTCCGGGGGTGCCATGAATCTGACATATTCTGTCTAGAATCTTGTTTAGGCTGGACGGTCCGTCTCTGCTGCCCTTAAAAGGCTTTTTCCGTTGACCGGGTCGAGAGCCCCTGAATTCGGTGTTGAACGTCGTGTTGTCTGGGCTGTCTTCATTGCTTCGACGCTTAATTTTATTGCGTCGCGGCTTCCCATTGTCGTCCCTGATTTTTGATGTGCCTGGGTCGCTGGTGCCGCGGCGGGCCAAGCAACTGTCCTCGCCCGCGCAAAAGCGGGTCATAAGGCTTGTTAGGGCTGCCATTCTCCTTGGCTTTTCCTGGCCGAGGTGTCTGGCGAGCCATTCGTCCCGGACACTATGCTTGAAAGCTGTTAGGGCTTCGGCATCAGGGCAATCAACGATTTGATTCTTCTTTGTGAGAAATATGTTCCAAAGCTTACGGGCTGACTCTCCGGGTTGTTGAATTATGTGACTTAAATCGTCTGCATCTGGAGGTCGTACATAGGTCCCTTGAAAATTAGCTCTGAAAGCATCCTCAAGTTCCTCCCAACTTCCAATTGAGTTTTCGGGGAGGCTTTTTGAAAGGATCGAGAAGAGGTGTCTAGAGGGGGGGGGATTGGACACTAAGTGAGAAAAGGTGCAAGGTGCAGTTTTTAATTTCTTTAAGTTGAAGTGGAGTTTTGGCACAAGTTTAACAATGACAATACATATCAAGCAAGCATGCAAAGAGTATATGAGCAGCGAAAAGTAAAGCATGCAACTTGCAAAGAATGTAAAGGTATGGGATTGGAGCGTGCAAACGCAATTTGGAGACACGGAGATTTTTGAGCCGTGGTTCTGATAGGTGGTGCTATCGTACATCCACGTTGATGGAGAATTCAACCCACGAAGGGTAACGGCTGCGCGAGTCCATGAAGGGCTCCACCCACGAAGGGTCCACGAAGAAGCAACCTTGTCTATCCCACCATGGCCGTCGCCCACGAAGGACTTGCCTCACCAGGGTAGATCTTCACGAAGTAGGTGATCTCCTTGCCCTTACAAACTCCTTGGTTCAACTCCAAAATCCTGTTGGAGGCTCCCAAGTGACACCTAGCCAATCTAGGAGACACCACTCTCCAAGAGGTAACAAATGGTGTGTTGATGATGAACTCCTTGCTCTTGTGCTTCAAATGATAGTCTCCCCAACACTCAACTCTCTCTCACGGGATTTGGATTTGGTGTAAAGAAGATTTGAGTGAAAGCAACTTGGGGAAGGCTAGAGATAAAGATTCATATGGTAGGAATGGAATATCTTGACCTCAACACAAGTGTAGGTGGTGATCTCTCAGAAATGTATGTTGGAAGTGTAGGCATGTTCTGATGGCTCTCTCCACGAATGAAGAGTGGGTGGAGGGGTATATATAGCCTCCACACAAAATCTAACCGTTACACACAACTTACCAATCTCGGTGGGACCGAATCATGAAACTCGGTTGGACCGATTTAGCAAATAATGTGACCGTTAGGATTTTCAGTGGGACCGACATGCAACTCGGTAGGACCGATATGGTTAGGGTCAGGGCATAACGTAATCTCGGTGGGACCGATTACTCAAACTCGGTGGGACCTATTTTGGTGATCAGCTAACCAGAGAGTTGGTCAGGCAAACTCGGTGGGACCAATTCGCTCATCTCGGTTGGACCGAAATGTTACAAAGAGGAACAGAGAGTTTGCATTGTAATCTCGATAGGACCGATTACACAAACTCGGTGGGACCAATTCTGGTAAAGGATACATACAGATAGATTACAATCCCATCTCGGTGAGACCGAGATCCCTATCGATGAGACCGAGATCCCTCGGGTTTGTGGCAGTGGCTATGACATCTGAACGCGGTGGCGCCGGATAGAAAGAATCTGTCGGGCCGAGTTAGACTTTTGGTTTAGGTCATATGTGGATGTGAGAAGGTAGTTGAGGGCTTTGGAGCATATCACTAAACACTTTGAGCAAGCAAGCCATTAAGCAACACCTCATCCCCTCTTGATAGTATTGGCTTTTCCTATAGACTCAATGTGATCTTCGATCACTAAAACAGAAAATGTAGAGTCTTGTGCTTGGAGCTTGAGCCAATCCTTTGTCCTTAGAATCTTGAAGGGGTTCCACATCCTCTAGTCCATGCCACTCCATTGTTGAACTTATCTGAAACATACTAGGTAAAAGTGTTAGTCCAACAAGAGATATGTTGACATTAATTACCAAAATCACCCAGGGAGCACTTGTGCTTTCAATCTCCCCCTTTTTGGTAATTGATGACAACATACATCAAAGCTTTAGACAAAGATATAGAGAATAACAAGTAAAGCTTTGGAAAGACATGTAACATGCATAGGCTCCCCCTACATGTATGCAATCATGCAAATATGAAATATAGGATCGTGTGAATGCATAAACATGACAGAGTAAGCACTGTGTTACATGTATCTTGGCTATATGCATCAGAGCAAAAGATGTGAATATGGAAAATGTACCTTCATGCTCATGAGTCCTTCTTGCAAACAGTATGTACATCAGCAAGAGATCCTCATAAACATGACTGTGATGCATATACTTACCTTGTGGTCTTGAGTTGGCTTAGGAAGAAATGAACCTGCGTAAACAAGGTTAGATAACACAGATACACCTACTAGCCAGAGCAAACAAAAGAAACCACAAGAGAACCAAGACTGGGATGACATGTAGAGTGAGTACTAAGTACCACATTTGATATGTACATGTCCCCAAACATAAAGATGTGCAATGAAGTCAAGGATTTCCTTCCCTTAGATGTCTTGCTCCCCTGAATCTAGCATGGGATACTGGGAGAAGATAGGAAACAGAAAATCAGAGCAAAATCAGAGCTCAAAGAGAAAATAAACAGAGCTAATGCAAACAGGCACATATGAACATGTCTTTCCCCTCTTGAAGACATGTGACTTCTCTCCTCTTGAACACCAAGCATCTGGGGTCCTCGATGATTACTCTCTTTCCCCTTGAGTATTCTCTCCCCCTATAGATCTGATTAAGCTTTGATGTGATCTCTCTCTCCCCCTTTGACATCAATTTCCAAGAAGGGTTCTTCTGGATATTTGTTTCAAATGGGTTTGGTCCTTGAGTCACAAAACAAAGCAACAAGTTGAATGTGACGCTGGTAGAGGACAAGATTCATTGAGTTGAGCTGGATCAAAAAGAATGCGGAAACAAGTGCCAAGGTGTCTTTCCTGTAGTGAAATCGGTGGCTCCGAGTGAGGGAGTCCTGGATAAGGGGGTATCCGGACAGCCAGACTATATACTTTGGCCGGACTGTTGGACTATGAAGATACAAGATTGAAGACTTCGTCCCGTGTCCGGATGGGATTCTCCTTTGCGTGGAAGGCAAGCTTGGCGATTCGGATGATATATCTCCTTCTTTGTAACCGACTTTGTGTAACCCTAGCCCCCTCGGGTGTCTATATAAACCGGAGGGTTTAGTCCGTAGGACATGAACAATCATACCATAGGCTACCTTCTAGGGTTTAGCCTCTACAATCTCGTGGTAGATCAACTCTTGTAATACTCATATCATCAAGATCAATCAAGCAGGAAGTAGGGTATTACCTCCATCGAGAGGGCCCAAACCTAGGTAAAACATTATGTCCCCAGTCTCCTGTTACCATTAGCCTTAGACACACAGTTCGAGACCCCCTACACGAGATCCGCCGGTTTTGACACCGACATTGGTGCTTTCATTGAGAGTTCCTCTGTGTCGTTGTTGCAAGGCTCGATGGCTCCCTCAACCTTCAACAACGCAGTCCAGGGCGAGACTTTTCTCCCCGGACAGATCTTCGTGTTCGGCGGCTTCGCACTGCGGGCCAACTCGTTTGGCCATCTGGAGCAGATCGACAGCTACGCCCCTGGCCATCAGGTCAGGTTCGAAAACTTGAATTACACGGCCGATATCTGCGGAGACTTGATCTTCGACGGATTCTGGCCCATATCAGAAGCACCGAACAGTCACGACGAGCACGACTTAAATCTGCTATCGGACAATATTCGGGATAACGCCCTGCAGCTGCTCCGGACCTAATCCAAGGCAGATTGCATCATCCGAGGACGGGTGGATGGACCCCGCCCCAGAGGCTGCATGCTCTTCGGCAGTAGAGCCGAACACAGACACCACCATTAAGGAAATCTGCGTCATCAGACCCTCGGACCTATATCCGGATGTGGGTTCCGAACCGCGCGCGCCCGGGCCCATCGAGTCTGATTGGGCACCAGTAATGGAGTTCACCGCTGCGGATATCTTTCAGCACTCCCCCTTTGGCGAAGTGCTAAATTCATTAAGGTCTCTCTCTCTCAGGAGATTCCTGGCC
>NW_021183789.1:0-1184 GCF_002162155.2 Triticum dicoccoides
TGGACTATTACTCACTGTTTGGGGTCCCGGTGTGACTTGCGCAATTAACAAACCCCGGGGTGCGTTTACGTGTCGATCATCAACACTCGCAGTTTCGGCCGATTCGGGATCGTTTTGTGGCACTCGCGGTTTTGGCCGATTCTGGCCCGTTTCATGGACTATTACTCACAGGTTTGGGGTCCCGGAGTGCTTTCCTTGATTAACAAACCCCGGGGTGCGTTTACGTATCGGTCATCAACACTCATGGTTTTTGTCGATTCTGACTCGTTTCGTGGACTGTTACTCACCATTTTGGGGTCCCGAAGAGATTTCCATAGTTGTTGAACCCCAAGGTGCGCTTACATGTATGTAATCAACAATCGCAGTTTGGGCCGATTTTTGGCCCATTTCTTGGACTATTACTTAGTTTCGGGGGTCCTGGAGTGATTTCCACAATTTACGAACCCCGTGGTGCGTTTACGTTTCGGTCATCAACACTCACAATTTTGGCCGATTCTGGTCCGTTTCGTGCACTATTACTCGCCGCTTTGGGGTCCCAGAGCGATTTCCATGGTTGTTGAACTCCAAGGTGCACTTACGTGTCTGTCATCAACATTCATAGTTTTTGCCAATTCTGGCCCGTTTCTTGGACTATTACTCTGTTTTGGCGTCCCGGTGTGATTTCCATGATTGACGAACACCGGGGTTAGTTTATGTGTCGGTTAGCAACACTCGCATTTTGGGCCGCTTCTGGCCCGTTTCGTCGACAATTACTCACCGTTTTGGGGCCCCAAAGCGATTTCCATGGTTGTTGAACCCCATGGTGCGCTTACGTGTCGATCATCAACAATCGCAGTTTGGGCCGATTTTGGCCCGTTTCTTGCACTATTAATTAGTTTTGGGCGTCCCGCAGTGATTTCCACGATTGACGAACTCCGTGGTGCGTTTACATGTCAGTCATCAACACACAATGTTGGTCGACTCTGGTCCATTTCGTGCACGATTATTCACCATTTTGGCGTCCCAGAGCGATTTCCATGATTGACAATTCCCGGGGTGCGTTTGCGTGTCTGTCGTCAACACTCACAGTTTGAGCCAATTCTGACGCGATTCGAGGACTATTACTCAACATTTAGGGGTCCCGAAGCAATTTCCATAGTTGTTGAACCCCAAAATGCGTTTACGTGCCGGTCGTGAACACTCAC
>NW_021183790.1:0-3316 GCF_002162155.2 Triticum dicoccoides
TGTGGTGTTGCATATGTGTTTGTGTTTGGAGGTGTACCGGTATTTGAAATGCGATAGTTGCCAATATTTTGCCGGAATGTTGATTCATTTCCGTTTCGGCGAGAATTTTGGCATTAAGCATTCTTTTTGGTCCTATTTTTAGGGAAAGTCATGCCAAAAAATTTCTTGGTTCTAAAATATCGTTTTGCTCTACCCTGCAGACGACCATGGTCCGCACGATGACCGAAGGCATCGTGAATAGGTTTTTGAGGTCCGCGAAGGCCGAGATGCTTCAAAAGAACGAGACGGAGATAAGATGTCCATGTCGAAGATGCAAGCTGAAGAGCCTTATTGCGGACCCGGATTCCGGGCAGGTGCGGGACCACCTGCTCTTGCGTGGTTTCATGGATGGCTATCGGTGGCAAGGTGATGAAGATGACTACGAAGTCGTCCATGGGGGCCGGGCAAGAAATGAGGAAGGGCAGCAAGACAGCCACCGCGGCTCGGGCGGGCGAGAAGACGAAGAATCCCCAGGAGATGATCACGACGGTGATGCTGTACACAGTCATCATGTAGAAGATGCAGGACATGATGGTGAGGAAGATGCCGGAGCAGACGACGGGCATGATCATGAAGATGATGATGCCGGCGGAGCAGACGACGCTGGACCATCGATGGGCTGGGTGCAGGACCCTCATATTCAAGAGCTGCTTCTCAAGCAGACGGATAACGCAAGAGCTGCCACCCGAGAGAAAGCCAAGATGGATCAACTTGAGTTAGACGTGGTTACTCCATTGTATGAAGGATGCAGGCCCGAGGATACCCGCCTGAAAGTAACGCTCATGGCTCTGGAGATGAAGGTAAAACACAAAATGACCGACGCATGCTTCAACGAGAACATGTCATTCTGGCACGAACGTCTTCCCAAGGGGAACAAGTGCCCGACCAGTTTGGAGGAGGCGAAGAAAATCGTGTGTCCTCTCGATTTACCGCACGTGAAATACCATGTGTGCATGAACAATTGCATCATTTATCGGGACGAGCACGCGGAGTCTACCATATGTCCGGTGTGCGGCGTCACTCGATACAAGAAGAGGAAGAAAGCTCCTCGAAAAGTGGTGTGGTACTTTCCGATCACTCCTCGTCTACAGCGGTATTTCGCGGACCCTAAGGTAGCAAAGCTCCTGCATTGGCACGCGGATAGGGAGGAGAAGAAGCGAGAAGATGACGCAAATGATCCAGAGATAGATAAAAAAGACAAGATGCTGAGTCACCCTAAGGATGCGAGCCAGTGGCAAGCGTTGAACTTCGAATACCCAGAATTTGGGAACGATCCAAGGAACATTGTGCTGGGCGCGAGCACCGATGGAGTCAATCCATTTGGCAGCCAGAGAAGCACACATAGCACCTGGCTTGTGTTTGTGTGGATGTACAACCTTCCCCCCTGGTTGTGCATGAAGAGGAAGTACATTCACATGAGTATGCTAATTGAAGGGCCGAAACAACCAGGGAACGACATCAATCTGTATCTGGGGCTGCTGAAAGAGGAGCTTGACACGCTGTGGTAAACGCCAACCAATACGTGGGACGCCGCAGAGAAAGAATATTTCCCTATGAGAGCCTCACTGCTCACGATGGTGCACGACTATCTCGGTTACGGATATCTCGCGGGGCAGGTAGTCCACGGATTTTCTGGATGCGTAAGGTGCATGGATGACACAACGTATCACCAGCTAGATAGAGATCCCGGGTCTTCGAAAACCATGTTCATGGGACATCGAAGGTGGCTTCGCGATGATGATGATGAAACCAAACCCCGAAAACGCCCGTGTACGAGGAGCGGCGAGGAAATAGACAAGCTGTTGAAAAATTGGAAAGACTGCCCACTGCCGGGAAAGAAGCGAAAGGCGCCAGAGCCGCTGCTGAAGGTATGGAAAACGAGGTCTATTTTCTGGGACTTGCCGTACTAGAAGATCCACCGTGTGCCTCACAGCCTTGATGTCATGCATATCATGAAGAACGTGTGCGAGAGTCTGCTTGGTACCCTGCTCAAGATGCCAGAGCGGACCAAAGATGGGCCGAAAGCAAGGGCAGACTTGAAATCAATGGGCATCAGGCAGGAGCTTCACGCTAATGATGATGATGATGATGATGATGATGATGATGAGGCGAAGCAGGACACAGAAAGTCGTCGCAAAGGCAAAAAGGCCAAGAAGACCGGAAATGACTACCCTCCCGTGTGCTTCACTCTATGTCGGGAGGAGATCGAGCAGTTTTTCACCTGCCTCGTAGGAGTAAAACTTCCTTACGGTTACGCGGGGAAGATAAGCAGATACCTAGACCCAGCGAAGCAGAAGTTCAGCGCGATGAAGTCTCACGACTGTCACGTGCTGATGACGTAGATACTTCCAGTTGCAATCCATGGGATCATGGACGCGCACGTCCGTGAAATGCTATTTGGCCTATGCAACTTTTTCGACGTCATCTCTCGGAAGTCGATTGGCGTGAGGCAACTCAGAAGGCTACAGGAAGAGATCGTGGTGATACTATGCGAGCTTGAGATGTACTTCCCGCCCGCATTCTTCGACGTTATGGTGCATCTGCTGGTCCATATCGTGGAGGATATCATCCAACTCGGGCCGATGTTCCTGCACAGCATGATGCCGTTCGAAAGGATGAATGGTGTCATCAAAGGATACGTTCGGAACATGTCACGTCCAGAGGGAAGTATAGCCAGGGGCTTTCTGACCGAAGAGTGCATCTCCTACTGCACGAATTATCTAGGCATCAAGAACCCCGTTGGTCTGCCCATCAACAGGCACCTCAGCAGGCTCGCTGGATGGGGTCACCGTGAGGGTCGCCGCGAAATGCATGTCGACTTCGAGGGTCGACTCGCCGACTTTGAAAGAGGAAACCTAGTCGCGCTACAACACATAGACGTGGTCGATCCTTGGGTGGTAGAGCAGAAAACCTTTATTGAGAAGACGTACAATGACCGAGGCCAACAGAGGACGGACGGAGATATACTCAAAGAGCACAACTCATGTTTCACGCGTTGGTTCAAGCAGAAGCTTCTGTCGTACCCTTTACATGAGGATTCTTCCGCGGAAGAACAACTCATATTCGCCTTGTCACAGGGCGCCGAGCACAACCTGATGACCTATGAGGCGTACGATATCAACGGCTACACATTCTACACCGAGGACAAGGACATGAAGAGCGATGGTTATCAGAACTCCGGGGTAACGATGGAATCCTACACCGGTAAGGACAAGGACAGATACTACGGAAGGATCAAGGAGATCTGGGAGCTGAGCTACGCTGGAGAGAAGGTGCC
>NW_021183791.1:0-1203 GCF_002162155.2 Triticum dicoccoides
GCTGAGCCATGGTAGCTTGCTACTGCTCTGGAACACTTAGGCTGGCCGGCATGTGTCCTTCTTCGTTCCTGTGTCTGTCCCTTCAGGGAAATGTCACGCTTTGAGTACCGGAGTCCTGTTAGCCCGCTACAGCCCGGTTTACCGGAGTCCTGCTAGCCCAGTGCTACAGCCCGGACCCACTTGCTGATGACCGACACGTTCGGAGCTGGGTCATGGATGCCTGTCCCTGTAAGTCTGTGCCACTTTGGGTTTACGACTAGTCATGTCAGCCCGGGCTCTTTATCATATGGATGCTAGCGACACTATCATATACGTGAGCCAAAAGGCGCAAACGGTCCCGGGCAAAGGTAAGGCGACACCCGTGGGGATACCGTGCGTGAGGCCGCAAAGTGATATGAGGTGTTACCGGCTAGATCGATGTGACATCGAGTCGGGGTCCTGACAGCGTTGGCATCAGAGCCGGACTGCCTGTAGGTTCTCCAAGCCAAAATGGTCGATGTTGAGTCTAGAAATTCTTTAGTTATATGTAGAGGAATTGTTTGAGGGTCGGAACGTAAGGCTCTTTTACTCCTTTATCTTATGACATTCTGATCTGAGTCAGTCCATTCTTCCACCGGGGGTTAAGGAATTAGGATCTATTCTCTCTATCAGGATCACGTGTTACTAATCAGTAGTACCTTATAAGTTTGATGGATACAAGCCTAGTTCAGTTCTACTACCACATTATGTTGTTAGAATGGATTCAGAACTTTGATATGATGATGTTGAGTGTGTATGTAATCCTTTGTCAAATGTCTCAAAATCCTTCTTGAGCATTTACAGCTGTTATGCTGCCGAAATTTTGCTAGGAATTCTAATGCCTTTGCATTATGATTGTGCTTTCAGATGGCCACTCGCGACCCCAATCAAGTGGTTCGCCTGACTCGATGCCTAGATGTACCCGGCCATACTGCCAAGTTGGTCAGGGTAATGACTGAGGCTGGATACCGCTGGTATCCCGAGTACACGGTCGAAGAGCAATTCCGAGACTTTAATCAAAGCCAGTATCTCTGCACTGTCAGGATATTTCCATCTTATCCTGGATCCACTGAGCCTCTTCACTGCTCCTATGGACTCGGGGTTACCATTGAGATGGCTGTGCAGGACGCCGCCTACTCTATGATGACCATTATGCGAGTCAGATCTGGTCTATTTCGGGACTCT
>NW_021183792.1:0-1253 GCF_002162155.2 Triticum dicoccoides
GTTTGAACAAATTTGAATCAAGGATTCAAATTTCAAATTCAAATATGGCCTTTTAAAGTGCCTTTTCTTGTTCTGCTTAAAACATCAATTTAACTTGTTTGATCATGCATGAAAATAGTACAGATGGATAGATTGGATTTTTCTGATCATTTTTCATATATAATTTGTCCAATTTGGAGTTACAGAATAAAAGTTATGAATTTTTGAAGTTTAAATAATATTCTGGAATTTCCTGATTTAATTTAATTCCAGAAATATAATTATTGCGTCAGCATGACGTCAGCATGACGTCAGTGGTCAACTGTGGCTGGCTGAGGTCAAACCTGACGTGTGGGGCCCACACGTCAGTGACAGGGGGGGTTAAACGGGATTAAATTAATCCTAATTAGGGGTTAGTGGCGCTGGGGCCCACTGTCAGTGTCAGGGGGGGTTGACTAACAGTAGTTAGCGCTAACCTAACCACCTGGCCGACAGGGCCCACGCGTCAGTGACCCTGGGGGGTCAAACCCCAGGTCGGACAAGTCAAACCCCACCGGCGACATGACGCCGGCGAGGCCCGAGACGGCGGCGAAAGTGCTTTTTGCCATTCCGGCAACCAAATGGACGGCGGAAGGCATCTACGTGGTGCTGAGGTTGAGCCGCAACTATTGGTGGTGGTGGTTGGGCTCGGGGTGGCCGGAGTTGACGGCGGCGAGCTCGGCTGCGGCGGCCGGAGTTCGGGTGCGGTCGGGATCAGTGTTGCAGGGGGTTTGGGGAGGCGTTGGTGCGTGCTGCGTGCTCCTGGTGAGGTGGGGAGCACGATGGTGTGCTCGGTTGGGCGCTACGGCGACCGTGGCCACGATGGCGACATCGCCGGCGGCGTGGAGCTCTCGGCCGAGGTGGGGCTAGGGCCTAGAAGTCGAAAGAGACCAGGGAAGAAGGGGGAAACGATCCGGGGGCTCACCGCGGAGCTGCAGGGATGGTTAGCGGGCTCGGGGACGCGCTGGTGACGGTGAATTCGACGGCGACGACGGTCGGAGCCCGAAGAGGGGAACGGCGACGTGGCGGCGATGCAGGGCTTCCGGGGACCCGTGGAGCGGTGGGGAGGAAGAGGGAGTCGAGGCGGAGCTTCTGAGCTAGTCGGGGGAGCGAGGGGTGGCCGGAGACGATGGCTATGGCGAACGGCGGCGACGGTGGTGTTCGGCCGTGAGAGAGAGAGAGAGCGAGGGAGAGGAGAGGAGAGCCGGGGGAGAGTGAGAGAGAGCAGGGGGAGA
>NW_021183793.1:0-1850 GCF_002162155.2 Triticum dicoccoides
ACAACAGGGCTCAAACAACTCCTACTCATGCTAGTGGGTTTCATCTAATTACTGTGGAATGACAGGTCATGCAGAGGATAAAGGGGTTCAGCTACCGCAGCAAGTAACAGATGAATCGATGTTGTCCTAATGCAGTAAAAGAGAGCAGGAGCGAGAGAGTGGGATTTTATCGGAATGAACAAGGGGGTTTGCTTGCCTGGCACTTCTGAAGATAACATTGAGTCTTCATCAGTGTCAACGATCACATCATCGGTATCACGTCTATCGAGAGGGGACAATACCGGCAACACAGAAGGGAACACAATCAATGCAATGCACAATATGATGCATGATCATGACATGGCAAAATGAATGTGTTTTGAGCCAATGCAACTAGCAACAGATTAAATGAAGTTGGTTTGAATACAAGATTCAAATTCAAACTCCATATGTGATTATTTAAATGCCCTTTATTTGATTTGTGCTAAACAGCAGCTATAAGTTGTTCTAACATGCATGAAAATGGTACAGATGGATTCCTTGAATTTTTTTGATAATTTTTCATATATAAATTATTTAATTTGGAGTTACGGTTAATTTTCTATGAATTTTAGAAGTTTATATAATTTTCTGGAATTTCCTGAATATTTAGAATTAAAATAATTCCAGAAAATGAATTATGGCGTCAGCATTGCGTCACTATGACGTCAGCAGGTCAACAGACGCTGCTGGTGGTCAAACCTGACCAGTGGGGTCCACTGGTCAGTGACTGAGGCTGGTTAGTGTCAATGGCAGGTGGGGCCGGGTCAACAGACGCGTCAGCAGGTCAATACTGACGTGTGGGGTCGGTCAACGTCCATGTCAGCGTGGTCAAAGCTGACGGGTGGGGCCCATGTGGTTAGTTAAACTAAACAGAAAAAATACTAATCCTAATTAGGCGCAGGGGCCCACATGGCAGTGGCTCATAGGGTGATTAGCCCCTAATTAAGTGGCCACATCGGCGAATGACGCCGGCGACCATGGCGACGGCGAGACCTCGCCGGAGTTGCTCGGGACGGCGCTACGGCCCGCGGCTGGTCGCGCTGAGGGCACCAAGAGGAAGCCCGTGCTCCTGCGCATCCAGCGGAGGCAGCGGAAGGTCGCGGGGCGGCCGGGGCTGACGGCGGCGAGCTCGGCAGCGGCGGCCGGAGCTCGGGTTAGTTTGGGCTCGGCGTTAGGGTGCTCGGGAGGAGGAGCTGGTGGGATCTGCGTGCTCCTGGGAGGGCACCGAACGCGTTGACACACTCAGGCACGGGCTATGGTGGCTAAAACGACGGAGGCATCATGGCCGGCGGCGATGAGCTCTCGGCTCCGGCGGAATCGAGCTAGCGGAGAGAAACAGAGGGGGGCGAGCATAAGGGAAGATGCAGGAGCTCACATGGGGTCGGAAGAGAAGCTCGGCGGGCTCGGGGAGGCTTCTGCGCCGGCGAATTGACGGCGGCGATCTCCGGGCACCAGAGATAAGGACGACGACGCTCCGGTCGTTTTCGGCCTCCTCTGATCGCGTGCGTCGGTGGGTAGCTCCGCGGGGTCAGGGCGGAGCTCGTGGGTGTGTCGGAGAGGCTAGGGGTGGCCGGTGGCCACGAGAGAGCTCGTCGGCGGCGGCGGGTGTGTTCGGTGGCTGCGCGCGAGAGAGCCAGAGGAGGAGAGGAGCTCGGGGAGAGAGTGAGAGGCCTGGGGGGGTGCGTGGCGTCGCGGACGGGGTCCAGGGCAACGAGAGGAAGCAGGAGGTGGCTAGGGGGGGAAGCAGGAGGTGGCCGAGGCAGCGTCGGCGAGCGCCACGCCTCGCCTCTGTTCGTCCTCCTGGCAGAGGAGGAAGAGGACAAGGGGGG
>NW_021183794.1:0-1202 GCF_002162155.2 Triticum dicoccoides
ACGGTGCCCTATTTAAAGTGAATGTAGCTGTCTCTAGAGCGTATCCCCAAAATGATAGCGGTAAATCGGTAAGAGACATCATAGACCGCACCATATCCAATAGGGTGCGATTACGACGTTCGGACACACCGTTTCGCTGAGGTGTTCCAGGCGGCGTGAGCTGTGAAACGATTCCACATTTCCTTAAGTGTGTACCAAATTCGTGACTTAAGTATTCTCCTCCACGATCTGATCGTAAGAATTTTATCTTTCGGTCACGTTGATTCTCTACCTCATTCTGAAATTCCTTGAACTTTTCAAAGGTCTCAGACTTGTGTTTCATTAAGTAGACATACCCATATCTACTCAAGTCATCTGTGAGAGTGAGAACATAACGATATCCTCTGCGAGCCTCAACGATCATTGGACCGCACACATCGGTATGTATGATTTCCAACAAGTTGGTTGCTCGCTCCATTGTTCCGGAGAACGGAGTCTTGGTCATTTTGCCCAAAAGGCATGGTTCGCACGTGTCAAATGATTCATAATCAAGAGACTCTAAAAGTCCATCGGCATGGAGCTTCTTCATGCGCTTGACACCAATGTGACCAAGGCGGCAGTGCCACAAGTATGTGGGACTATCGTTATCAACTTTAAATCTTTTGGCATCTACACTATGAACATGTGTAATATTACGCTCGAGATTCATTAAGAATAAACCATTGACCATCGGAGCATGACCATAAAACATATCTCTCATATAAATCGAACAACTATTATTCTCAGACTTAAATGAGTAGCCATCTCGTATTAAACGAGATCCAGATACAATGTTCATGCTCAAACTTGGCACTAAATAACAATTATTAAGGTTCAAAACTAATCCTGTAGGTAAATGTAGAGGCAGCGTGCCGACGGCGATCACATCGACTCTGGAACCATTCCCGACGCGCATCGTCACCTCGTCCTTCGCCAGTCTCCGTTTATTCCGCAGCTCCTGCTGTGAGTTACAAATATGAGCAACGGCACCGGTATCAAATACCCAGGAGTTACTACGAGTACTGGTAAGGTACACATCAATCACATGTATATCAAATATACCTTTGGTGTTGCCGGCCTTCTTATCCGCTAAGTATTTGGGGCAGTTCCGCTTCCAGTGACCCTTCCCCTTGCAATAAAAGCACTCAGTCTCAGGCTTGGGTCCATTCTTTGACTTCTTCCCG
>NW_021183795.1:0-1362 GCF_002162155.2 Triticum dicoccoides
GTCAGAATCGGCCAAAACTGCTAGTGTTGACGACCGACACGTAATCGCACCTTGGGGTTGAACGACTGTGGAAATCGCTTGGGGACCCCAAAACAGTGAGTAATAGTCCACGAAACGGGACAGAATTGGCCAAAACTGTGAGTGTTGACGACGGACACGTAAATGCACTCCTCGGATCGTCAATCATGGAAATCGCTCTGGGGCCCAAAACGGTGAGTAGTAGTGCATGAAACGGACCAGAATTGGCCGAAATTGAGAGTGTTGATGACCACACGTAAACACACGCCGAGGATCGACAATCGTGGAAATCACTTCGGGACCCCAAAACTAAGTATAGTCCAAGAAACGGGCCAGAACCGACCTAAACTACGAGTGTTGACGACCAACACATAGCACTCCTTGGGGTTCGACAACCATGGAAAGCGTTTTGGGACCCCAAAACGGTGAGTAATAGTCCATGAAAGAGCCCAGAATCGGACAGACCTAGGATTATTGATGACTGACACATAAACACACTCAGGGGTTCGTTAATCGTGGAAATCACTCTAGGACCCCAAAATGGTGAGTCATAGTCCACGAAACGGGTCAGAATCGGCAAAAACTGCGAGTGTTGACGACCGACATGTAAGCGCACCTTGGGGTTGAACGACTGTGGAAATCGCTTGGGGACCCCAAAACAGTGAGGAATAGTCCACGAAACGGGACAAAATTGGCCAAAACTGTGAGTGTTGATGACGGACACGTAAATGCACACCTGGGATCGTCAATCATGGAAATCACTCTGGGACCCAAAACGGTGAGTAATAGTGCACGAAACGAACCAGAATTGGCCGAAATTGAGAGTGTTGATGACCACACGTAAACGCACCCCGAGGTTCGACAATCATGGAAATCACTTCGGGACCCCAAAACTAAGTATAGTCCAAGAAACGGGCCAGAACCGACCCAAACTACGAGTGTTGACGACCAACACATAGCACTCCTTGGGGTTCGACAACCATGGAAAGTGTTTTGGGACCCCAAAACGGTGAGTAATAGTCCATGAAAGAGCCCAGAATCGGACAAACCTAGGATTATTGATGACTGACACGTAAACACACTCAGGGGTTCGTTAATCGTGGAAATCACTCTAGGACCCCAAAATGGTGAGTCATAGTCCACGAAACGGGTCAGAATCGGCCAAAACTGCTAGTGTTGACGACCGATACGTAAGCGCACCTTGGGGTTGAACGACTGTGGAAATCGCTTGGGGACCCCAAAACAGTGAGTAATAGTCCACGAAACGGGACAGAATTGGCCAAAACTGTGAGTGTTGATGACGGACACGTAAATGCACACCTGGGATCGTCAATCATGGAAATC
>NW_021183796.1:0-1152 GCF_002162155.2 Triticum dicoccoides
TGGCCCGTCTCTTGGACTATTACTCACTGTTTTGGGGTCCTGGAGTGATTTCCACGATTGACGAACCCTGGGGTGCGTTTGCGTGTCGATCATCAACACTCGCAGTTTTGGCCGATTCTGTCCCGTTTCGTGACTATTACCCAGTTTTGGGGCCCCGGAGTGATTTCCACAACTGACGAACCGCAGGGTGCGTTTACGTGTCAGTTATCAACAATCACAATTTTGGCCAATTCTGGTTCATTTCGTGCACTATTACTCACCGTTTCGGGGTCCTAGAGCGATTTCCATGATTGACGATCCCTGGGGTGCATTTATGTGTCGGTCATCAACACTCGTAGTTTTGGCTGACTCTGCCCCGTTTCATGGATTATTACTCATTGTTTTGGGGTCCCGGAGCGATTTCCATAATTGACGCACCCCGGGGTGCGTTTACGTGTCGCTCACCAGCAATCCTAATTTTGTTCGATTCTGGGCTCTTCCGTGGACTAATACTCACCATTATGGGGTCCCAGAGCTATTTCCACATTCACAATCCCCGGGGTGCGTTTACGTGTACGTCGTCAGCAGTCGCAATTTTGGTTGATTCTGGCCCGTTTCATGGACTATTACTCACCGTTTCGGTGTCCCAAAGCGATTTCGATGGTTGTTGAACCCTAAGGTGCGCTTACGTGTCGGTCATCAACAAACGCAGTTTGGGCTGATTCTCGCCCGATTCTTGGACTATTACTAGCCGTTTTGGGGTCCCAAAGCGATTTCCATAGTTGTTGAACCCAAAGGTGCGCTTACGTGTCAGTCATCAACACTCGCAGTTTTGGCCGATTTTGGCCCGTCTCTTGGACTATTACTCACTGTTTTGGGGTCCTGGAGTGATTTCCACGATTGACGAACCCTGGGGTGCGTTTGCGTGTCGATCATCAACACTCGCAGTTTTGGCCGATTCTGTCCCGTTTCGTGACTATTACCCAGTTTTGGGGCCCCGGAGTGATTTCCACAACTGACGAACCGCAGGGTGCGTTTACGTGTCAGTTATCAACACTCACAATTTTGGCCAATTCTGGTTCATTTCGTGCACTATTACTCACCGTTTTGGGGTCCTAGAGCGATTTCCATGATTGACGATCCCTGGGGTGCATTTATGTGTCGGTCATCAAC
>NW_021183797.1:0-1253 GCF_002162155.2 Triticum dicoccoides
AAAGGATGGTACATCACGTATGTGTGTTGATTGTAGAGGCATTAATAATATTACTATTCGTTATCGTCATCCTATTCCTAGGCTAGATGATATGCTTGATGAATTGAGTGGCTCTACAATATTCTCCAAAGTTGATTTGCGTAGTGGCTACCATCAAATTCGTATGAAATTGGGAGATGAATGGAAAACAGCATTTAAAACTAAGTTTGGATTATATGAGTGGTTAGTCATGCCTTTTGGGTTAACTAATGCACCTAGTACTTTCATGAGATTAATGAACGAAGTTTTACGTGCTTTCATTGGACGATTTGTGGTAGTTTACTTTGATGACATATTGATTTATAGCAGATCTTTGGAAGAACATTTGGAACATTTACGTGCTGTTTTTATTGCTCTAGGTGATGCACGTTTGTTTGGTAACCTTGGGAAGTGCACCTTTTGCACCGACCGAGTATCTTTTCTTGGCTATGTTGTTACTCCACAGGGAATTGAAGTTGATAAAGCCAAGATTGAAGCTATTGAGAGTTGGGCGCAGCCCAAAACGGTCACACAAGTGAGGAGTTTTCTTGGCCTCGCTGGATTCTATAGGCGTTTTGTGAGAGATTTCAGCACCATTGCTGCACCTCTCAATGAGCTTACAAAGAAAGATGTGCCTTTTCTTTGGGGTACCGCACTGGAAGAAGCCTTCACGGTATTGAAAGATAAGTTGACACATGCTCCTTTACTCCAACTTCCTGATTTTAATAAGACTTTTGAGCTTGAATGTGATGCTAGTGGAATTGGATTAGGAGGTGTGTTATTACAAGATGGCAAACCTGTTGCATACTTTTCTAAAAAATTGAGTGGGCCTAGTCTGAATTATTCTACTTATGATAAAGAATTATATGCTCTTGTTCGGACTTTAGAAACATGGCAACATTATTTATGGCCCAAAGAATTTGTTATACATTCTGATCATGAATCTTTGAAACATATTAAAAGTCAAGCTAAACCGAATCGTAGACATGCTAAATGGGTTGAATTCATTGAGACTTTTCCTTATGTCATTAAACACAAGAAGGGAAAAGAAAATGTTATTGCTGATGCATTGTCTCGCCGCTATACTATGCTTTCACAACTTGACTTCAAAATATTTGGTTTGGAGACCATCAAAGATCAATATGTGCATGATGCTGATTTTAAAGATGTAATGCAGAATTGTAAAGATGGAAGAATGTGGAACAAGTTCGTCGTTAACGATGGATTTGTGTTTC
>NW_021183798.1:0-1980 GCF_002162155.2 Triticum dicoccoides
AGAAGTTGGGCTTGGCGAATCTGGTCTTCCAAGGTAGGAGAAACTTGAAGGTTGGCGAGGAAACCTTGAGGAACAACTTGCAGATTAAGCTTGCGGAAAGCTTCACAAAGCTCGGGTTGATAAGGCTTGAGAATCAGACTGTTGCAATATGCTTTTCTGCTCAAAGCGTCAGCAATCACATTAGCCTTGCCTGGAGTATACTCGATACTCGGATTGTACTCTTGAATCATTTCGACCCATCGAGTCTGCCTGAGGTTGAGATTAGGCTGAGTGAAGATGTACTTGAGACTCTTGTGATCAGTGAAAATGTCCACTTTCCTTCCCAATAGAAGATGTCTCCAAGTCAACAAAGCATGCACAACTGCCGCCAACTCGAGATCATGAGTGGGGTAGTTCTTCTCATTAGGTTTTAACTAGCGAGAGGTATAAGCAACAACTTTCTTCTCTTGCATCAGTACAGCACCGAGACCTTGGAGAGAGGCATCACAAAAGACCTCGTACGGCTTGGTTTCATCAGGCGGAGTCAGAACTGGAGCAGTGATCAATTTCTCTTTCAAAGTGTTGAAAGCAATATCACACTCCGGAGACCAAACGTACTTGACGTGCTTGAGAGAGGCTTGGCGATCTTAGAAAAGTTTTCAACGAATCTTCTGCAATAGCTTGCGAGACCGAGGAAACTGCGGAGTTGCTTCACGTTCTGAGGAGGTTCCCAATTCACAATTGCAGACACCTTCTCAGGATTCACGGAAATGCCCTTGGCAGAGATGATATGACCAAGATACAGAACCTCATCGAGCCAAAATTCACACTTGGAGAACTTAGCGTAGAACTGATGTTCTCTGAGCTTGTCAAGTACCAAACGCAAGTGCTTGGCATGATCTTCCTTGTTCTTCGAGAAAACCAGAATGTCGTCGAGATAGACCAAAACGAATTCATTGGTGTAGGGGTTGAAGATGAAGTTCATCATGCGAGAGAACGTCGGAGGAGCGTTGGCGAGGCCAAAAGACATGACGGTGTATTCATATGAACCAAAACTTGTTCTGAACGCCGTCTTGGGAATATCTTGCTCGCGAATACGAATCTGATGATAACCCATACGGAGATCAAGCTTGGAGAATACTTGAGCACCCTTGAGTTGTTCGAACAGCTCATTGATGTTGGGAAGTGGGTATTTGTTCTTGATGGTCTTCTTGTTTACTGGACGGTAATCAACACAAAGTCGACTCGATCCATCCTTCTTCTTCACAAAAAGAACACCACAACCCCACGGAGAAGTACTAGGCCGAATGAGACCCAATCTTTCTTGCTCATCGAGTTGTTTCTTCAACTCCTTCAACTCTTCGGGGCTGAGCTTGTAAGGACGTTTGCACATAGGTTCCGTACCGGGCTCAAGTTCAATAACGAATTCAACCGGCCGGTTTGGAGGCATCCCTGGAAGTTCTTCTGGAAAGACGTCTTGATATTCGCAAACGACAGGAATCTGCGAAATAGCATCCAATTCACCCTTCTCATTGAGAGAAAACAACCGGATGGTATTATCCCGAGCGGCAAAGACAATGAGCTCCTTAGACGAATGCGTCAGTTGAATCTGCCTGGCTGCACAATCAAGCTGAGCTTTATGCTTAGAGAGCCAGTCCATCCCGAGAATAAGATCGATATCGGAATTGCCAAGAACCACCGGAGAAGAGAGAAACTTGCAGTCGCCCAAAGTGATTGTAACATCCGGAACACACACTCGAGATGTCAAGAGGCTGGCCGGAGAGTCAATAGACAACGGTCTCGGCAACATTTGAGTAACAAAATCATGCTTGGAAGCAAAAGGTCTCGAGATGAAACAATGCGATGCACCAGTGTCAAAAAGAACTTTTGCAGGAATATCATTAACAGGAAGGTTACCCATGATCACATCTGAAGAATCCTCTGCCTGAGCTGCATTCACCATATTGACCTTGGCGTGCTTGGGATTGTGCTTGACCACAG
>NW_021183799.1:0-782 GCF_002162155.2 Triticum dicoccoides
CGCTCTCACTCTCCCTCGCCCTCCTCCTCTCCCCCCTGCTCTCTCTCCCTCTCACCCGAAGCACCACCGCCGCCGCCGTTCTCCATAGCCATCACCACCGACCTCCCCTCGCCTCCCCGACACACGCGGAAGCTCCGCTCCTCCGCCCTGAAGCTCCCCGTCAAGCCGTGCCCCTCCGGATGCCCCGTGGAGCCGTCGCCTTCGCCAAATTCGACTCCGGCCGCCGTGGACCCTCGCCGGCGATTCGGGAGCTACCGGACATCCCCGACCTCGCCCTCGCGCTCGCTAGTTCCGCGGTGAGCCCCCGCACCGAATCCCCTCCTCCCCGTGTCCATTTGCCCCGTCTAGCTAGCTCGCCACCGCGCCCGTAAGCCCCTCGCCGCCGGCCATGGCGCCACGGTGGCACGAGCCCAAGCCGGTCCCTTCCGCGCGCGTCCCCGTGTTCCTGGTGACGCCGGGAGCCCGTAGGAACCCTCCGTCTCCCCTGCCGTGCACCACAACGCCGCGGCCGCAAGTTGCCGAACTCCGGCCGCCGCCCTGAGCTCTGCTCCGGCGAGCTCCGGCACCCCCGCAGCCCCCCACCAGCTCCCCTGGATGCGCGTGAGCACGGGCTTCGCGTGGGTGGTCTCCGCCGCCCGAATGGTCGCCGGAACGGCGATCCCGAGCCCCTCCGCCGTCTCGGGCCTCGCCGGCGGCTAAACGCCGGCGGGATTGACCGGTCAACCGCGCTAACCCCCCCCCATGAGGCTGACCAGTGGGCCCGACCCCCCCCCCTAACCACT
>NW_021183800.1:0-1353 GCF_002162155.2 Triticum dicoccoides
TGGACTATTACTCACGGTTTCCTGCACTATTACTCAGCATTTTGGGGACCCAGAGCGATTTCCACGATTAATGAACCCCGGGGTGCGTTTATGTGTCCGTCGTCAACACTCACAGTTTTGTCCAATTCTGACCCGTTTTGTGGACTATTATTCATCATTTTGGGGTCCCGAAGCGATTTCCATAGTTGTTTAACCCCAAGGTGTGCTTACGTGTCGGTCATCAACAATCACAGTTTTGGCCGATTCTGGCCCAGTTCTTGGACTATTACTCTGTTTTGGGGTCCCAGAGTCATTTCCACGATTAACGAACCCCGGGGTGCATTTACAAGTCGGTCATCAACACTCACATATTTAGCCGATTCTTGTCCGTTTCGTGCACTATTACTCAGCGTTTTGGGGACCGAGAGCGATTTCCACGATTGATGCACCCCGGGATGCGTTTATGTGTCCGTCGTCAACTCTCAAAGTTTTGTCCAATTCTGACCCGTTTCGTGGACTATTACTCAATGTTTTGGGGTCCTGAAGCGATTTTCATAGTTGTTGAACCCCAAGGTGTGCTTACGTGTTGGTCATCAACACTCACAGTTTTGGCCGATTCTGGCCCGTTTCATGGACTATTACTCACCGTTTTGGGGTCCCAAAGTGATTTCCATGGTTGTCGAACTCCAAGGTGTGCTTACGTGTTGGTCATCAACACTCGCAGTTTTGGTCGATTCTGGCCCGTTTCATGGATTATTGCTCACTGTTTTGGGGTCCCAGAGTGATTTCCATGGTTGTCGAACCCCGGGTGCGTTTACATGTCGATCATCAACACTCACATATTTGGCCGATTCTTGTCCGTTTCTGGACTATTACTCACTGTTTTGGGCACCCGGAGTGATTTCCACGATTGATGAACCCCGGGGTGCGTTTATGTGTCAGTCGTCAACACTCACAGTTTTGTCCAATTCTGACCCGTTTCGTGGACTATTACTCATCGTTTTCGGGTCCCGAAGCGATTTCCATAGTTGTTGAACCCCAAGATGTGCTTACGTGTTGGTCATCAACACTCGCAGTTTTGGCCAATTCTGGCCCGCTTCATGCTCTATTACTCACCATTTCGGGGTCCCGGAGTGATTTCCATGGTTATCGAACTCCAAGGTGCGGTTACGTGTCGATCATCAACAATCCCGGTTTCGGCCATTTCTTGCCCATTTCATGGACTATTACTCATCGTTTTGGGGTCCCAAAGCAATTCTCGTTTCATGGACTATTACTCACGGTTTCCTGCACTATTACTCAGCATTTTGGGGACCCAGAGCGATTTCCACGATTAATGAACCCCGGGGTGCGTTTATGTGTCCGTCGTCAACA